>NC_051285.1:638283-650783 GCF_015220745.1 Sebastes umbrosus | reverse complement strand
GGCCGGAGGGACGGACCTCTCTCTGCTTTTTCTGTCTATTTTTAGGTTTGTTTGTCTCCGTGGGGACGAGGCTCTTTCTTTCTGTTTCTCTCTATGTCTATCTGTCACTCATCTTTTCTGCATGGTTTCCTCTTTCCGAGGCTCCTCTCTCCAGGGAGGAAGAGGAGGAAGAGGAGGAGGAGGAAGATGAGGAGGAGGAGGAGTGAAGCAGAGCTGACTGGTCAGCAGAGTTCAGACTGAGCTCTCCAGTCTCTCTGCAGCTGATAATAACCTGAACCATGATGAAGCAGAGTGTGAGGAGCTGCCAGCGCCCTCGACAGGCTGCAGCCTTCATTACAGACGCAGCATGAACACACAGCAGCTGAGCTCCTCTACATGATGACACCTCTAATGTCTGAGCACGCTGAGCTCTTCTATACAGCCACAGTTCACTGAGGTGTTAAAGCTGCTTCCTGTAACACCCGACTGAGGCCAAACCAGCAGCACTGGGAGCACCGGGAGCAACGGGAGCAACGGGAGCACCGGGAGCACCGGGCTCCCAGAAGACTCTATCAGGAGAGTAAACGTGATGAAACCACACAACAAAAGGCTTCAGGGTGAAGAGACGGTCACTGAAACTATAGAGAGACTCAAAACGACCACAAAGAGGCTCAAAACAACTACAAAGAGGCACAAAACCACCACAAAGAGACTCAAAACAACCACAAAGAGACTCAAAACAACCACAAAGAGACTTAAAACACCAATAAAGACACACACACACACACCAGTGTGAGGCGCTGCTGTCCTCTGCTGCCTCCTGCTGGTCACATCTCAACACTACAGAAACCTGCTGCCTTTAAATGCAGTTGAAATAGTCTGATCGGTCTGAACACGAGAATGATGTAGATTTGATGTATTAATATATTTAAAATTAAACAGATTAAAAAGGAACTTATATAACATGAAACTGAAAATGTTTAAATTAAACACATCATTTATAATTAATCTCCACGTTGTTATTTCTACGTTTCACTCACGGTTGAAAAACTGTGACGCTGTCAGGAGTTTCTTCTTCTTCTTCTGCTGCTGGTCGTGTCCGGTAGCTCCCTGATGGGTCGGGGTCTGGTCCCTGATGGGTTGGGGTCTGGTTCCTGATGGGTCGGGGTCTGGTTCCTGATGGGTTCTGATGTTCCTACAACATAAAGAATAAAAACAGGACGACGTTCCGGAGTAGAAAGAAGAGAAAAGAGATTTATTATGATTCATCAGGTTTACTGAGACGCAGAGAGCTCTGCTGGGAAACACCACATGATGTCAGAGTCCAGAGATACAGAACAGGGTGAGAGTCCAGAGTCCAGAGTCCAGAGATACAGGATACAGGGTCCAGAGTCCAGAGTCCACAGATACAGGATACAGGGTCCAGAGTCCAGAGTCCAGAGTCCAGGGTCCAGGGTCCAGGGTCCAGGGTCCAGGGTCCAGGGTCCAGGGTCCAGAGTCTAGAGACCAGACAGGATGTGTGTCCATCATGACCCCCTACCTGCTCCTGTGGTTCTGACCTTTGACCCTCTGCTGAGGTGTGACAGTGAATGTGGGCCTCATCAGCACCAGATCCTGGTCTGGGTTCAAAGTGTCAAAGTTTGCTGGGAGAAAAAAATAACCTGCTAATTCCTGCAGGATTAACAGTCCGGGTCTGGACCTGCAGGGTCCTGGACTGGTACTGAAGGGTCCTGGACTGGACCTGAGGGGTCCTGGTCTGGACCTGCAGGGTCCTGGTCTGGTACTGAAGGGTCCTGGTCTGGTACTGAAGGGTCCTGGTCTGGTATAGCAGGGTCCTGATCTGGTACAGCAGGGTCCTGGACAGGACCTGGAGGTTTCCGAAGTGGTTCTAAGAGTTCTGGATCCAGTCTCCGGGTCTCAGCGATGAGTCGTTTGACACCGACCATCCATTGGCTGACTTCAGTCACATGATCGACCATCAGAGAGCGATGGAGCTCATCAGCTGAGTCCCAGCGACAGGACTGGACCTCTGAGAGACAGACAGGAAGACAGACAGACAGGTGAGTACAGAGAGAGACAGACAGACAGACAGACAGACAGACAGACAGACAGACAGACAGACAGACAGGTGAGTACCAAGACAAACAGACAGACAGACAGAGAGAGACAGACAGACAGACAGGTGAGTACAGAGACAGACAGACAGACAGACAGACAGACAGTGAGGCAGACAGAGAGACAGACAGACAGATATACAGACAGAGAGACAGACCAACAGACAAACAGACAGACAGACAGACAGAGAGACAGACAGACAGACAGGTGAGTACAGAGACAGACAGACAGACAGACAGACAGACAGTGAGGCAGACAGAGAGACAGACAGACAGATATACAGACAGAGAGACAGACCAACAGACAAACAGACAGACAGACAGACAGAGAGACAGACAGACAGACAGGTGAGTACAGAGACAGACAGACAGACAGACAGACAGTGAGGCAGACAGAGAGACAGACAGACAGACATACAGACAGAGAGACAGACCAACAGACAGACAGACAGACAGGTGTTACCCAGAGACAGGGCGTCCATGCGTCTCCTCACAGGTAGGCTGAGTTTCCCTGACCTCCAGCTGTCCTCCAGGAGGCGGAGTCTCTTTGCCACGTCACTACACACCTGATCCTGCACACAGAGGTCACACAGAGGTCAAACAGAGGTCAGAGGTCACACAGAGCTGGACCCATAAAATTAAACCCATAATTAATCATTTAAATTTGATTTAACAAAATAAAAGTCCAGAGTTCAGACTCACCTTAACGGACGGTCTGCAGGCGGCGAGCGCTCGGTTCAACACCGACACCACGGCCTCTACGTCAGGCTCGCTCTCTGATTGGCTGCCATCCGCCTCCCTCTGACTTCTCATTGGTCCCAGAGGGGGAGGGGGCGTGGCCTCACAGCCAGGAGGAGGAGGACGAGCTGCGAGGAAGAGAGGCGGAGTCTGCTGTCAATACAATATAATAATATAATATAAAAAGCTCTTCTTCTGCTCCTTACCTGGCGGTA
Source organism: Sebastes umbrosus (assembly GCF_015220745.1). Classification (NCBI taxonomy): domain Eukaryota; kingdom Metazoa; phylum Chordata; class Actinopteri; order Perciformes; family Sebastidae; genus Sebastes; species Sebastes umbrosus. The sequence continues at coordinate 647,737 of NC_051285.1, read as the reverse complement.
GAGGGGGCGGGGCCACGCCACTGGGAGGCGGAGCCAGAGGATTGGAGGAGGGAGGGGTCATGGGCGGGGCTCCGACACCTGAGGATCAATCAGAGACAAGGTGATGAAGACACTGAGGATGATGAGGGTTTTTATAACAGACCGGGTTCTCTGACCTGCTGGTGGAGCCGCTCTCTTGTTCAGGAGGTTCCTCTGCGGTCCGCGGGCCTTCTGGAGGCCGTAGGAGAACTGAGGGGGGTCGTTCCAACCCCGCTCCTGGTTACCTAGCAACACAGAGAGACAGGTTCATTCTTAAAGGAACAGTTCAACAACGTCCACCAGATCCGACCGAACCACGATGATCTGAAGAGATGTGATGAGCTGCAACCAGAATATAGTTAATCGATAGTAAATTAAACTAATCAATCAATCAATCCTGCGTGTCGCTGAACATAAAACAAGATGTTTGGTGGTTGACACCAGAGTGTGTCTTCAGGAGACTTGGCTTGTAAGAGCTGGATAAACATGTGATGTACGGTGTTATTATGGGATGTCACCGGGATGAGTCAGAGAACAGCTTCCGAGGCTTTAACCAGGAGGAGCTGCTCCGCTACGCTCAACGTTTTTATCTATTTTGTTATTATACTGTTTGACTTGCACCAACATAACCAAAGCAAATTCCTAGTGTAAATCTCTTACACCTGGCAATAAACACGATTCTGATTCTGATTCTGACAATCACAAACACTGCATTGATCCCTGTGAGACGCTACAGCTGCTCTCATATACACAGAAAGACAGAGGAGAAAATAGAAATGAAGGAGTAAGCATCATGTAAATTATGTACATAATGCTATAATATATATAACACAGTATATGTAGAGAAATATAAGTAAATAATAAAAATGAGGGTATAAGAAATATGTACAAATATGTGCATTAAAGACATAAAATATATAACATAGCCTCCAGTACAGAGGGATGATCAGCTGCTGTGTTTGATCTGGTTTGTATTATTGCTATTGGTTGAATAACAACCTTCTGTTTTTACCTGTATAATCACTTTTTGGTGAATTATTTGTATGCCGTACTCTAACCAACACAGATTCATTCCTCCGTGTCATATTGAATGTTTAATTAGTGAGTGATTCTCGCCTCGAGGCTTAAAGCAACATTTACTTTACAGCTTTTTAAATGCAGTTCTTCATATCCGACATTACTGATTGGGATCAAACCGGTCAGACTCTGGTGCTCTGGTCAGAAACACAGTAAAGGTGGATCTCTAACATCACCTGTCCATATCTGGGTCATAGAACCGAATCCAACACCGGGACGGGTCCATCACCTGTCATTTAACCGTGGAGTGAGTCCAACCAGACTTCACTGAATGTGTGGCTCTTTTTTCAACCGGGACATTATTTGACGAAGTATAAACTCATTTAATCCCACAGCTTCTCCATAAATCAATTATTAATTATTATCCACCTTCATTATTGACCCATACATATACTCTAATTATATTTACCTAAATTTGTCTACTATAATTATTATTATTTATAATTATTCTAACTATAATTATTGCCTTTAATCTGTGTCATACAGAAATATAAATTAATTACTGATATAATTATCCTTATCAAAATATAAATTTGTTATCAATCCAGAATACTAATTCATTACTTATAATATAACTTAATCACAATACCAATTCATTACTTATAATATAACTTAATCATAATACCAATTCATTACTTATAATATAACTTAATCATAATACTAATTCATTACTTACATATTTATCTTAATCATATTGACTATTTGTTATCTTTTCTTATATGCGCAAATTATTATTTATAATATACAATTTATAATATACAATATGCACATGCAATACAACCCTCAATACATACATACATACACATACATACACATACATACACATATATATATATATACACATACATACAAATATATATACATACACACATATACACATACACACACATACATACACATATACACATATACACACATACATACACATACACACACACACATACACATATACATAGATACATACACACACACACACATACATACATACATACATACATACACATACACACACACATACATACACACACAGAGAGATACACACATACATACACTTACACACACACACACACACACACACAGATACACATACACACATATACATACACACACACACACACACACACACACACACACACACACATACATACATACATACATACATACATACACACACATACATACACACACACGTACATACACATATACATACATACATACACACACACAGATACACATATACATACACACACATACATACACACACATACACATACACATACACACATACACATACACATACATACACATATACATACATACATACACACACACAGATACACATACACAAACACATATACATACATACACACACACATATACATACATACATATATATATATTATTTATTTATTTCTACCTGAATAATTCTTGTTTGGTTTAATATTTGTAAGCCGAATTAAACAACAACACAGAATTGATTCGTAGAAGTCTTGTTTTTGTTTACAAAGTGAGAGTTTCTCCTCTTTCTGCTTAAAGGAACTTTAAATTGTGAGTTTTCTGAATGAAGTCTGGTGAACAGTTCAGTGAATAACAACATAAACAGAAATACAGAGCTAAACTCACACCACAGAGACTCATTAAACACGTTTTAACCTCATTAATCTCAGTCAGACTAATTAAACACTGTTATGACCAACATTAAGCTCTTTAATGTCAGTCTGAAGCTGCTCAGTGAAACTAAACTCTCACCTGGCTTCATATACATGTCCTCCATGTTGGATTCCACCGTGTCACATGACGTCACAGCTTCTTCTTCCGGTGACGAGGCACTAAACAAACAAACTTCCGCTCAGATTTTCAAAATAAGATTTGTTGGCGCACTAAGCACATCACACTTGTTCCTGTTTTTATTCTAATTTTCATTTATGTGTAATTTTATATGGAAAATATTGTATGTATGCTATATATTTGTTTGCTATATTTGCTATATATTTTTTATATATTTCTTTGTATTTAAAATTAAACAAGAGTAAATAAATAAGGGAATTAATACAAAGATAAATATTAAGGGAATTAATACAAAGATAAATATTAATACAAAGATAAATATTAAGGGAATTAATACAAAGATAAATATTAATACAAAGATAAATATTAAGGGAATTAATACAAAGATAAATATTAAGGGAATTAATACAAAGATAAATATTAATACAAAGATAAATATTAAGGGAATTAATACAAAGATAAATATTAATACAAAGATAAATATTAAGGGAATTAATACAAAGATAAATATTAAGGGAATTAATACAAAGATAAATATTAATACAAAGATAAATATTAAGGGAATTAATACAAAGATAAATATTAAGGGAATTAATATAAAGATAAATATTAAGTGAATTAATACAAAGATAAATATTAAGGGAATTCAAACAAAGATAAATAAATAAAGAAGCAAATTAAAACAGAAATATCAATTTATGTCACATTTTATCAATTAATTAATGGCTGCATATATTTTTTATATTACTTTGGTACATTTAATGACATATTCATCTATTTATTGAGTCATTTATTTATTTATTTTGTCAAGTTACATGTCCTTCTACAAGACGACAATTCACAAAATAAATTAATAAATAATAATAAAAACAAAACATTAAAAAATAAGAAATAAGAAAAAACAGTTCCGTGGTGGAGTGTAACAAGGCACTTTTACTTAAGTACAATTTTGAGGTACTTGTACTTTACTTAAGTATTTCCATGTTCTGCTACTTTCTACTTTTACTGCATTACATTTATCTTTAGTTACTTTACATATTCATACTATTAAAACCAGCAGTATATAATAATAAATGATGTATTATTATAGATTAAACTAGCAGCAGTATATAATAATAAATTATGTATTATAGATTAAACTAGCAGCAATAAATAATAATAAACTATGTATTATTATAGATTAACTGTAAAACATGATGGTTATTATAATATAGTTCTTTTTTTTTTTTTTTTTTTCACAATTTAAGACTACACAACATAACAAAAAAATAAATGAATAATATACAGTGCAGGAAGAGGCAGAAAAACCCACTGGGCTTATCTGAAGCCTCCACCTAGAGACAAGATTAATATAAAGACATAATATGACGACTGTAATGTTAAATGACTATATATGTAGTGATGTCTCTTTGTGCAACAGTGGAAAGTTACTGTAACTCTGTCTGATGTGTGCTCTTTGTCTCATGTAGTGGGAAAGTACTGAGTGTTGACTTTCACTGGGACACTGTGTAACAACAACTCCTTATCTGTGTAAAACAACTCCTTTTCCCACACTCCCCGTTGTAGATTTCTATATAATCACATTGTAATATTCTCCTGCAGTGCGCTCCTCTGCAGACTCTGTGTGACTCTGTATAACCAGTGCCTCTTCTTGCAAGAATAAAATACAACGAAGACATTTCCTCTGTTTGAAATCCTTATTTCAACGTTCATTAGGACTCATCTAGGGAAATTGAAAGAATTTCCATTACAAACTTGGCGTTGTCGGCAGGATTCCATGGAAGATCGTCCTGAGACGACGGGGGACCGGTGACTGGCCGTCCAGGAGAAACCTCCTGCCTGTACCTTGACAAGTTAAGAGACGACAGGACCGATCCACCGTCTCTACTGGGACCCAAAGGACCTGATTGAGTCCAACAAATCAACTATTAACCGGGTGAGACGTTGAAATTCTGATTTCTTTTAATCATTGATAATAACGATACTGAAAGACAGTAGAAATTGAGGTTTCTTAAGTTCCATAATAATTTCCACTTGTCTAGTAATAACTGGATTGTTGTGGATTTTGGTTGAAGTAATTTCCTGACGTGATTTGAGATCCTTTGGCATCTTTTGTCCTCCATATAAGAAAGGGATAATAAAGGAGAACTGGAAAATATAAATGGATGTTCAAAATTAAATTAGTTTTGACACTGTAGTTTCTTGACCTAAGAAGTATTTGTGTTGGGTGGTCATTGTTCACACACAGTGCTTAAAGGAAAACATATGTTTGAAGCAATTGTGGAAGTCTGTTGACTCAGAGAAAAGGAAGAAAAGGGGAAAGGTTCATTGTTCGCCTTACAGCTTTATCTTGGTTGAGCTATAGTAACTTTGACGTCACGAGGGAAGCCCTGTGTTGTAAAGGGACGTGTACACGTACCTGAAACCCAGGATGGGTTCAGGGAAGAGTAAAACTCAGGATTCTCCACCTGAGGGAGGACGTATCGATGTCATGAGATCCCAATACGGAGAGGAAAGCATAGAATGTGTTTCTACATGGATTAAAGATTATGGGTTTCCTGATGGAGGCTCATTCAGCGTAAATCAGTTGGAGAAGCTAGAGAACAGATTAACAGAAGTAGAGAAGAAGATGAAGGACAGAAAGAAGATTAAGGGGAAAGATTTAGAGGAAATAGAAAAACATAAAAGGTGTCTGAAAGCATGGAAGGGAGAAGCAGAACGTAGGGAAAGGAAGAGTCACAGCAAACAGATGCCTAAAGTAACTTCTAAAACAAAGTCAGATAAACCATCATCTCCCTATTCTCCTCTGTTTAAGTTGTTTAAGGAGCTGTCTAACGTGGACCCTGATCTGGACGCCTATCTTCCTCCTTACACCCCAGAAGAAGACGGTAAATCCAAGCTCAAAAAGAAGGAGATGGACCCGTCTAACAAAGCCACCACCCCCATAGCAGGCTCCTCCAGCTCATCCGCCCGGGGAGGAAGCTCAACTTCCTCTGCAGGGGTGGATGGAACCGTCGGAGGAGGCCAGCACGTAACAACGAGGTCTCAGATGGAGAGAGAGAAAGACACCCAGGCTGAGGCCTCATCAGATGAGGAAGTGATTTCCAGCCTGCCAGAGGATACGCATGGAACTGTCAATCTGCCAGAGATACTAGTGGCCGTTGTTCAGCGCCCATGGACCGGCGCAGTCATCCAGAATGCATTTACTGACCTCCCTCCTCTGTCAGCAGGAGGGCTAAAGATGGCAGAACAACTCTATATTTTCTGTAAAGAGTGGCAACCCACTGAGAACGAACTGAAAAGCCTGCTCCTCAAACATCTGGGTGCTGCCAACTACGCCAAGATAAAAGACGCATTGGGTTACGATGATCGACGCCCTGAAGAGGCCGATTGGGACGCGGCTGTAAATGTTCCTTACATCAGGCTACTGGAGGAGCTTAGCAAGAGATTGACAACAGCCTTCCAAGTGAGAATCAACATGACTAAAATCACCACATGCAAACAGGGTCAAAGTGAACCTGTTGAGGATTACTTCACCAGACTCCATGGTGTCTTCACCCTCCACAGTGGGTTTAGTGAGCCCACCGACATGGGACTAGAACCAGGAATGTGGGAGACCTACCTGAGAAACGCCTTCGTAGCGGGACTCAGACCAGACATTGGTGAAAAAGTCAAGCAAAGTTGCGTTGATTGGGAAAACGCAAGACTGGCTGAGGTGATGAGACACGCCCGCCATGTTGAAAAGCACTGCATTACAGACAAAAACAAGAAGGATGAGTTGGTGTTGGCGCAACACGCTGACCTCCACACGGCTCAGCTTGCTTTGCTCCAGGCTTTGGAACAAATGACTTTGGAACAACAACAACAGTCCTCACAGCAGCCATGGCGCAGAGGACATGGAGGACGTGGAGGACGTGGTCGTGGACGAGGCAGAGGGGGTCCAAGACGCCCTCCATTGGATAGAGACCAGTGCTACATCTGCAGAAAATTTGGACACTGGGCTTTTCAGTGCCCATAAAATCTATTCAGATCATCTGTTCTTTATTTCAATGTTCATTAGGACTCATCGAGGGAAAGGGACAGAATCTCCATTACACTACATAATAGTGATAAACAATTAGAACAAGATATATAGAATAACGTGTTGTATGTTATATTTGATATATTTATTGTTATTGTTGTTATTCAATATATATATTATATATATTATATTTATTTAATATATAATAATATATAATGTATATATTATATATAGTATAATATATATAATATATATATTATATATTATATATATATTGTATATATAATATTTATATATAATATATATATTATATATTATACAATATACATTATATATAATATATATATATATTATATCATATAAATATATTGTATATATAATATTTATATATTATATATATTCTATATATATTATAGAATATATATAATATAAATATTATATATACTATATATATCATATATATATACTATATATAGTATATATATAATATATGTTATATTTGATTTATTGTTATTGTTGTTATTCAATATATATATATTATATATATATATAATACATATATATATATATATTATAATAGGGCTTCACCATCTTTCTTTTATAGAAATATTTTTAAAATGTTAATGTGTGTGTGTGGTTGCTATGGAAACGTACTTTAATGTCATATTTTACAGTGAAGGTCGAGTGAGGCAGAGAGTCAGAGAGGGAGGGGAGTGATGACATCAGCAGGGGGGGAGGAGACCTGATGACATCATCAGAGGGAGGAGACAGAGGAGAGAGGAGGACAGAGGAGGAGACCTGATGACATCATCAGGAGGAGGAGACAGAGGAGGAGAGAGAAGAGAGGGAGAGGAGGAGAGCAGCATCCTTCATCAGACAGAGAGGAGAGAGAGAACACACGCCAGGCCGGACACTAAATAAAGGAGAAGAAGAAGAAGAAGAAGAAGAAGAAGAAGAAGACTGATGGTGTCATCTGAGAGAGGGACGGACGGAGGGACGAGAGACACTGAGACAGACGGACAGACAGACAGAGAGAGAGAGACAGGCAGCAGGAGGCTGTAACTGTCTGTCATCTGGGCCTGAGTGTGAGGGCCACCAGCTGATTGGACCCCACATGTTGGAGGGCGGAGCCATGATGGGCAAAGACTACATGTTGGCGATCCTCATCGTCAACTACGACGGTGAGACACACACACACACACACACAGACACACAGACCCACACACACACACACACAGACACACAGACCCACACACACACACACACACACACACACACACACTGTAATCCTGCCTCATGAGGCCCGTCCTCGTTGTTTACATGTCCATGTTTCACAAACTCATGTAGAAATGGAGCATTGTGGGCCGGCGTTACCTGCTGTGAGCCCCTTGTAACCTGCTATGACATCACCACCGGTCACCTGACACGTGTCTGGTTATGGATTATAGAGTCGTACACATCACAGACATCAAACACGCTGGTCCCCGACCAATCAGAGCTTGTCTTTCAGGATACGAGTTCAAAGAAAAACATTGTTTGTCCCATAAAACATCTGTCTCAGTGAGGACGGACCAGCTGGCTGCCTCCATACACAGCATTTATATCTATTTATTACACAATACTCTATTCTGATTGGTCGATCGGTCTGTTGTTTCTTTATAACTGACTGTTGCTATGGACGCAGTTCTGATGTCGGACTCTGGAGGACCGACAGGGGCGACAGGTCAACAGGGGCGACAGGGGCAACAGGGTGACGGAGGTGACAGGTCAACAGGGTCGACAGGGGCAACAGGGTGACGGAGGCGACAGGTCAACAGGGGCGACAGGTCAACAGGGCGACTGTGGCAACAGGGGCGACAGGGGCGACAGGGCGACAGGGGCGACAGGGCGACTGTGGCGACCGGGATGACAGGTCAACAGGGGCGACAGGGCAACAGGGCGACAGGGGCGACAGGGGCAACAGGGCGACTGTGGCGACAGGGGCGACCGGGGTGACAGGTCAACAGGGGCAACAGGGTGACAGAGGCGACAGGGGCGACCGGGGTGACAGGTCAACAGGGGCAACAGGGTGACAGGGGCGACAGGTCAACAGGGGCGACAGGTCAACAGGGGCGACCAGGGGGACAGGTCAACAGGGGCGACAGGGCAACAGGGTGACAGGGCAACAAGGCGACAAGGGCGACAGGGCGACAGGGCAACAGGGGCGACAGGGGCAACAGGGCGACAGGGGCGACAGGTCAACAGGGGCGACAGGTCAACAGGGCGACGGGGCGACAGGTCAACAGGGGCGACAGGGGCAACAGGGTGACGGAGGCGACAGGTCAACAGGGCGACTGTGGCAACAGGGGCGACAGGCGCGACAGGGCGACTGTGGCGACAGGGCGACTGTGGCGACAGGGGCGACCGGGATGACAGGTCAACAGGGGCGACAGGGCAACAGGGGCGACCGGGGCTACAGGGCGACTGTGGCGACAGGGGCGACCGGGGTGACAGGTCAACAGGGGCAACAGGGTGACAGAGGTGACAGGGGCGACCGGGGCAACAGGGTGA
>NC_051285.1:633283-635783 GCF_015220745.1 Sebastes umbrosus | reverse complement strand
ATCTCTCTCTCTCTTTCTCTCTCTCTCTACCACCATTTATATTAATCTGATTTAATCTCTCTCTGTGTCCTGGTTTCTCTGTTTCTCACCCAACAACTCACTGACCCTCTCATCTCATCAACTGTCTGTCTGTCTCTGTCCCTGTCTGTCTCTCTGCCTGTCTGTCTCTCAGTGTTTCGCAGTGCGGTCTCTGGGCTGGCTGGAGGTGGAGGAGGAGGACCTGTCTCCCGGTCGCAGCAGTCTCGCTGTCAGTAACGTCATCCAGCAGCTGTCTCACTGCAGCAGCCCGGAGCAGAGAGACAGGCAGGGGGCCTGGGGGGAGGTGAGACGCCTCCTGAGCCGTACCCGTCTGTCTGCATCACACCTGTTCAACCTGTCAGGACGTAAACCCGTCTGTCTGTCCGCAGGGTCGGGAGATGATGCTGGTTCTGAAGAAAGACACTCTGACGCTGTTGGACCCGTTAGACCACACCCCCCTGCACTGTCAACCAATCATCAACATCCGGGTCTGGGGGGTCGGCTGCAACAACGGCAGGTGAGCCAATCAGTGAACAGCACACCTGTCCAATCAACAACATGCAGATCAGACAGGTGGAGGTGGTGGAAGGAGCTACGCTAACAATCCCCCCTGCTTCCAGTCTTTATGCTAAGCTAGGCTAGCAATCCCCCCTGCTTCCAGTCTTTATGCTAAGCTAGGCTAACAATCCCCCCTGCTTCCAGTCTTTATGCTAAGCTAGGCTAACAGTCCCCCCTGCTTCCAGTCTTTATGCTAAGCTAGGCTAACAATCCCCACTGCTTCCAGTCTTTATGCTAAGCTAGGCTAACAATCCCCTCTGCTTCCAGTCTTTATGCTAAGCTAGGCTAACAGCATGCACTCACAGTTTGATGTTTCAGCATGTTGCAGGTGTTAAAATCAAGCTCACCTCTCAGTTTGTTTACCTGCCTGCACTAACACTGTCCCTCTCTGTGTTTCTTTAACACCCCTCCCCCCCCTCCCCCCCACACACACCTCCACCTGGGCAGGGACAGGTAAACTCTCTACTGTTACCTCCACATGTCAGGGGCACCTATTGATTTGATTTATATGACTGATTTACTGATCACATGACCATCGGTCCATCAGCTGGTCGACCACAACATCATGCTCTGTGTGTGTGCGCGCGTGTGTGTGTGTGTGTGCGTGTGCGTGTGCGTGTGCGTGTGCGTGTGTGTGTGCGTGTGGTGCGTTCAGGGACTTTGCGTTCGTGGCGGGCGATAAGGACAGCTGTGTGCTGAAGTGTCACGTGTTTCGCTGTGACGCTCCGGCCAAAACCATCGCCACGGCGCTGCACGAGATGTGCTCCAAGGTCAGTCCTCAGACTCACCTGTCAGGTGTGACATTTACTGTGTTAGCTTAGCATTAGCTAATTAGGAATGTCGTTAGTGCTGCAGGTAAATAAAGATCTTTTAATTTGGCTGTAGATGATGTCAGAGAAGACGCTGATGAGGCCGTCTCGCTCTCTAACGATAGACAGCATCTCACCTGAAGACCTGCCCAGACAAGGTGACTCACCTGTTCTCTGACATCACCTGCTGCTCTCTGATTGGCTCTCTGCTGACTGTCTGTTGGTGTTTCAGTGGAGTTTCTGGAGGCGGTGCGGCAGCAGGTCCAGAAGTTTGAGGTGCAGTACATCGGTAACCTGCCGGTGTCCAGAGCGATGGGTAGGACACAAACACACCTGAACACACCTGAACACACCTGTCACACCTGTCACACCTGAACACACCTGTCACACTTGTCACACCTGAACACACCTGAACACGCCTGAACACGCCTGAACACACCTGTTACACTGAACACACCTGAACACACCTGTCACACCTGAACACACCTGAACACACCTGAACATCCAGCTCTCTGATTGGTTCCCTAGATGTAAACGTGTTCATTTGGTGACACTTTATTTTGTAGTTTCTGAATCATTTGTGAGTTTCCTGTGATGTCATTTGGGGCTGTAGTGTTAAAACTCACCTGCTGTTGCCGCGGTAACCAGCAGGTGTGAGGATGCTAACGTGAGCGTGTGCTGCAGGTATGGAGGTGTTGAACAGAGCGATAGAGAGCATCATGAACGCCACAGACAGAGACGAGTGGGAGCCGACGGTGATCCACGTCACCGATAACATCCTGTCTCTGTGGAGGGGAGAGGTACCGCCGCCGCCGCATCACGCCGTTAACCCGCCAGGTGACAGGCCGTCAGCTGACTCTGTTTCCTCTCTCTCATTGGATCCTGACAGGAAGGGGAGGAGCCTCTCTGGGAGTGTCAGGTGCGTTTCCTCACCTTTCTGGGCGTCGGCCACGACTGCCACACCTTCGCCGTGATCGTAGACGGCGGCACGCAGCGCTTCGAGTGTCACGTGTTCTGGTGTGAACCGAACGCAGGGATCCTGTCTGAGGCCGTCCAGGCGGCGTGCATGGTGAGTAACACACCTGAACAGGTAGTTTATACCTGAACCTGTGTTA
>NC_051285.1:577516-633083 GCF_015220745.1 Sebastes umbrosus | reverse complement strand
CTGATGTTAGCACGCTGATGTTAGCACCCTGATGTAGCACCCTGATGTCGCACCCTGATGTTAGCACGCCGTAAGCGCTGATGTTAGCACTCTGATGTTAGCACTCTGATGTTAGCACGCTGATGTAGCACCCTGATGTTAGCACCCTGATGTTAGCACTCTGATGTTAGCTCTCTGATGTTAACACCCTGATGTTAGCACTCTGATGTTAGCACTCTGATGTTAGCACTCTGATGTTAGCTCTCTGATGTTAACACCCTGATGTTAGCACTCTGATGTTAGCACTCTGATGTAGCACGCTGATGTTAGCACTCTGATGTTAGCACCCTGATGTTAGCACTCTGATGTTAGCACCCTGATGTTAGCACTCTGATGTTAGCACTCTGATGTTAGCACTCTGATGTTAGCACCCTGATGTTAGCACCCTGATGTTAGCACTCTGATGTTAGCACCCTGATGTTAGCACCCTGATGTTAGCACCCTGATGTTAGCACTCTGATGTTAGCACGCTGATGTTAGCACCCTGATGTTAGCACTCTGATGTTAGCACCCTGATGTTAGCACGCTGATGTTAGCACGCTGATGTTAGCTCTCTGATGTTAGCACCCTGATGTTAGCACTCTGATGTTAGCACGCTGATGTTAGCACCCTGATGTTAGCACTCTGATGTTAGCACGCTGATGTTAGCACCCTGATGTTAACACGCTGATGTTAGCATGCTGATGTTAGCACCCTGATGTTAGCACTCTGATGTTAGCACCCTGATGTTAGCACCCTGATGTTAGCACTCTGATGTTAGCACGCTGATGTTAGCACCCTGATGTTAGCACGCTGATGTTAGCACGCTGATGTTAGCACCCTGATGTTAGCACTCTGATGTTAGCACCCTGATGTTAGCACCCTGATGTTAGCACGCTGATGTTAGCACCCTGATGTTAACACGCTGATGTTAGCACTCTGATGTTAGCACGCTGATGTTAGCACCCTGATGTTAGCACTCTGATGTTAGCACCCTGATGTTAGCACCCTGATGTTAGCACTCTGATGTTAGCACCCTGATGTTAGCACTCTGATGTTAGCACCCTGATGTTAACACGCTGATGTTAGCATGCTGATGTTAGCACCCTGATGTTAGCACTCTGATGTTAGCACCCTGATGTTAGCACCCTGATGTTAGCACTCTGATGTTAGCACCCTGATGTTAGCACGCTGATGTTAGCACTCTGATGTTAGCACGCTGATGTTAGCACCCTGATGTTAGCACCCTGATGTTATCACGCTGATGTTAGCACGCTGATTTTAGCACTCTGATGTTAGCACGCTGATGTTAGCACCCTGATGTTAGCACCCTGATGTTATCACGCTGATGTTAGCACGCTGATGTTAGCACTCTGATGTTAGCACCCTGATGTTAGCACTCTGATGTTAGCACCCTGATGTTAGCACTCTGATGTTAGCACTCTGATGTTAGCACTCTGATGTTAGCACCCTGATGTTAGCACCCTGATGTTAGCACTCTGATGTTAGCACTCTGATGTTAGCACCCTGATGTTAGCACTCTGATGTTAGCACGCTGATGTTAGCACCCTGATGTTAGCACTCTGATGTTAGCACCCTGATGTTAGCACCCTGATGTTAGCACTCTGATGTTAGCACCCTGATGTTAGCACGCTGATGTTAGCACTCTGATGTTAGCACGCTGATGTTAGCACCCTGATGTTAGCACCCTGATGTTATCACGCTGATGTTAGCACGCTGATTTTAGCACTCTGATGTTAGCACGCTGATGTTAGCACCCTGATGTTAGCACCCTGATGTTATCACGCTGATGTTAGCACGCTGATTTTAGCACTCTGATGTTAACACCCTGATGTTAGCACTCTGATGTTAACACCCTGATGTTAGCACGCTGATGTATGCACTCTGATGTTAACACTCTGATGTTAACACCCTGATGTTAACACCCTGATGTTAGCACCCTGATGTTAGCACCCTGATGTTAACACGCTGATGTTAACACTCTGATGTTAGCACGCTGATGTTAGCACGCTGATGTTAGCACCCTGATGTTAACACGCTGATGTTAACACTCTGATGTTAGCACGCTGATGTTAGCACGCTGATGTTAGCACCCTGATGTTAGCACGCTGATGTTAGCACTCTGATGTTAGCACGCTGATGTTAGCACGCTGATGTTAGCACCCTGATGTTAACACGCTGATGTTAGCATGCTGATGTTAACACGCTGATGTTAGCATTTATTCATCCAAATATAAAGCAAACAAAAAGCATATATTTATATGTTATTACATTATACACAAATTGTGCATACGTATATATGTTTTTCTTATTTATTTTAAAAGTACATGTTAGCTTATAGCTAGCTAAACATAATGGATAACAGTTGATGTAGTTAGCTAATAGTTAGCTTATAGTTAGCCAACAGACACAGCTAGCAGCACTGAGCTACAGGCAGACCAGCAGCAGACAGCTAGCAGCAGGCAGACCAGCAGCAGACAGCTAGCAGCAGGCAGCCAGCAGCAGCAGCTAGCAGCAGCAGCTAGCTGAGCTCTGATAAACAGATGATTAATACTTCATAACTTCAGTTAACAGAGAGGCAGACTGATGAGGACTGATGGTCATCTACAGGAGGTGACTAACTAACTAACTAACTAACTAACTACATGTTAGAGTTTAATGCGGTTCAGATAAAGTCTGTAAAGACCTGATGCTAATCATGATTAGCGTGTTAGCATGCTAGCTCCATTAGTGTAGCTGTGTGTTTATTTATTTTGAACACTTTAAAACTACACAACATAACTAAATAAATAAATGAATAATATTCAGTGCAGGAAGATGCAAACCCACTGGACTGATCTGAAGCCTCCACATAGAGACAAGATGAATATAAAGACATAATATGACTACAGAGTGATAACAATTAGGAAGAGATATATATAATAACAACAATAACTATACAGTACATATATCAAAAAGACAAGTGTGTGTGTTGCATGGAAGTGTATGGTTAGTGTTTGTGAGGAGGATATTGATTTAAATATCTATAAAGACTTCTGGGTCATCAACCAAACAACATGGGGAGTGGGAACAAATCAAAACATAAAAACAGATGCAGGACAACATGAGGAAAAGCAGTATTAAATGACCCTTTAAGAGACTTTTGAAACATTTTACAGATGAACAGTTTATTGATAGATGTGAAAGGATATACTCCATCATTTGGTTCCTCTAAATCTTATCTAATCTACTAGTGAGACATTCAGGAGGATGAAGATCTAGAGGTTGACGGGTTGAGTCAGAACGGACCTGAGAATGTGTTTTAAAATAGGTCTTAGGAATATTCCCTTCACCAGAAAGTATCTTATAAATAAAAACACATATTTGAGAAATATTGATGTGATAAATAGTAAGAATGTGGAGTTTGTTAAATAGAGGAGCAGAGGAGACGTGTGACTCTGATCGAGTTGTAATCCTCACAAAACGTTTTTGGAGAACTACAATTTTCTGAAGGTTTGTAGGAAAAGCACTCGCCCAAACTATATTACAATATGAAAGACAGGGATGAATTAGACTATAATAAAGAGTAAGGAGACAGTTTGTGGTGACAAGAGGACTAACCCTTCTTATTATTCCAATACTAACCCAGTCAATCTGTTCTCTCCAACTCAAGCGCTCATCAACAATAATTCCCAGGAAGTTTGTAGATGACATTTGAGGCATTTCAACAGACTCAATTTTAATTATGGATAAATCCTTAGAATATGATTTTTTACCACTGAAAATAATATAGCTGTATTTTTTGATATTCAAGCATAGTTTATTTAACATGAGCCATGTGGTGTAGGCACTTAAACCAAGATTAGCATCTTTAATTAATGAATTGAAATTAAAACGAGAGAGAACTAGGGTTGTATCATCTGCAAACATTATCGGAGACAGGATAGCTGTCAGCGTGGTATCAGTCCACGTTACGGTGTATTGGTGGTGTGTTTGGTTTTGTTAGCTAAGACCTAAAGTTAAAACCACCTTGATATGATGAAGTCTGAGCTGCTGGTTGATTACAGTGACTGAGGAGACATCTGTCCTCATTAGGACAGAGGGGACCATGAGACCCTGTGAGGGTGGAAGTCAATGGGTTTGTTGTTAGATGTCTGAAATAAGGATAAAGATGACTAATGATCTGACATTAGTCACAGTAATCCTCAGCTTCAGCCGACAGCCTTTCAATCAATAGATTTAAGGTGTATTGTTTTGTTGGGAATAATTTCCTCTTTAGTTGTTGTTGGCTTTCTTTTTTCTACTTATAGACAAATAGAATAAATCATTTTAAATCTGTTGCAGAGGTGTTTCTAGTATTTTGTCAGTGAAGGTGGACAGACTATGAGGAAAACCTCTGCGTCCGTAGCGTTTCTTTAGATGTAACAGCGAAGTTCAGCTTCTTTTGTTTCCCTCCTTCAAACGGTCCTGGTGTTAAAACTCACGCTGCATCTCTGAGGCGCTCCGCTCACACTTCACAGGTGCAGTCTGGGTAAACAATGGCGGGAAGCGGGAAGCCAGGAAGAGTCAGGCCCTCGCCATTAGCATGCTTTAGCACAATTAGCATTTTTAGGTCGTGACCTTTGACAGGAGTGAAGTAAGTCACAGGTTAATACGGTTGTTAAAATGTCACCGATCTTCATGTGTGAGAGGTCAAATTATGAGATTATTACAAGTCAAACAGTGACACACACACACACACACACACACACACACCGTCAGATTACAGCAGCCGACTGAGACACAGCGGCTGCTTTCATGTGTGTGTGTGTGTGTGTGTGTGTATGTGTGCGTGTGCGTGTGTGTGTGAGCTAATCATATATAGAAAACAGACATAAATCAGCTATTTGATTTGCGACATGGCACACAGGGATGGGCCGCGGTAACAATCACACATTCAGATGTGGAGGAGCTGCAGCGTTCAACCTTTTCAATATGACATCCAGATGTTTCCTGATCAGCATCTGACAAACAGGCTTTTTATTTATGTTTGTATTAACTCACTTGTTTATTTACTCTTCTGTTTATTTCCCCTTTCATTTATTTATTTATTTATGTATAAGTAGCATATAGTCGTGCACCCTGACCCCAGGATGACACACTGAGTGACAGCTCACTCATTTGCAAAACGAGGCAGAAATGCATAAAGAAATTATAGAGAAATAAATCAGTTTGAGGAAATAAATAAAGGGTGAAATGCAAAGGGAAAATCGTGCAAGAATAAATAAATAAATGCATAAATAAACACATACATTTAAAAATTAATTAAGAAATTAAAATAAGTGAAAAATAAAAAATAAGTGAAAAAATAAATTGATAGATAAAAAATAAATGCATAAATAAATAAATAAATATATTTGAAAAATTATAAAAAATAGATACATAAATAAATAAAAGGGAAATTAAACAAAATAGTAAATACGTATGTTAATTAATAAAAAGATAAATAAATAAAGCACATTTGATCAATTAATTAATGGCTACGTTTATTTTTTATATTATTTTTGCTAGATTTAATTTATTTAATTTATCAAGTCCTTTATTATTTATTCATTTATATTTTATTTTGGCAGGTTCCGTCCTCCGTAGCCACAACCCCTGAATGCTGTAAACGATGAATCAGAATTGACTGTGAAATGTTGAAAGAGTTTTGCTTTCTGTCTGCTTCTGTTTCTTTCTGTTATTAAGTCTGAAATCACTGAAAGCATGCTGACCCCTGAATGACTAAAGAGGGAACTGAAGCTTCCACAAAAACTCAATCTTTTTATTTCTGCATTTCAAACAGATTTGTTTTTTCTGCTTCTGTGTTTGCGGCTCTCAGATATGAATGTATAACTTGATTGGGGTCATAATGAGGACACGAGCATCACATAAAGCTGTAACTGAGGTGATGGCGCTCTCTGACTTCCTTTTACTTTTTCATTGGTTAACTATTGACTGTGTTTAACGGCCTGCAGGTCACCGAGAGCTCAAACACAGAGAAGAGCGTTCGCTTTACACATAAAGTAAAAACACATAAATCCAGGATTTATATACATTTAAAAAATCTAATATTTGCAACTAAACTATTCACAGTTGCATTTAAATAAATCTAGCAGATAAAAACATGATGAAACTTGGCTCTCCATGAGGATGAGTAAAACAGGTTTGTTTAATGCATTAACTTAAACTCATATTTAGTTCCCTAGATAGAGACAGATATATGATAGATAATAAAACTACAACCAGCTCTCTGCTTTACCTTTCATTTATTTTCAATTCTAGCGTATAAAATATGAACCATAACTATAAATAAAGATTATAGGCAGTTGTAGTTCCGTAGCATTTATTCACCGACAAATAAACTGTCCACACACTGCTACACCTACGTTCACAGCTAGAACGCCACCAACAACCTCACACTCACCACCAACACACACACACAGTCTGTTGGAAACTCACTAAAGTTACGCAGACTACGTGTGGCGGCGGCGGCGAGCACGAAGCCTCCGGCAATGCTAGAGCTGCTAACGTAGCACAAACACACACACTGTTTGTTGGACACTCACTAAAGTTACGCCGGGCAGACACACAGCTGACAACCTGCTAAACTAAACTAAATGTGCGGTGGAGACTTTTAAAGTGACTGCATGTCCGCGACACTACACGCAGCGTCGTAGCTGCTAAGTTAACGCTCCCGGACGGTGAACTGGAGACAGTGAACGCAGCATCATAGCTGCTGAGTTAACGCTCCCGGTTAACGAGGGTCAGTTATCGGTTAAGAACATTTTTCAAAATGAGCATCCCTACTCTGCGGCTGACGTTACCGCAGTTTTACAAGCGTGTCGGAGAACTACTGTGGCCTTCATAAAAAGGTTAAAGTTATTCACTTTTTTGTAAATATATACATATATTTCTTGCCTATTTAAAGCTGAATAAGGATGAAAGGAGAGTTAATGTGCTGCTCTGTGTGTTGTGATTCTTCAGGCAGCAGCAGAAGAAGAAGAAGAAGAAGAAGAAGAAGAAGAAGAAGAAGAAGAAACCTATCTGTGTTCATTCAGCTGTTGCCAAACATGAACTTGGAGAGGAATCAGAGTTCTGCAATGTGGTGTCGAAACCTCCGACATTATCACCAGGACGAAGGTTAATGAGGGGGAAAGGTAACAGGACACACACACACACACACACTCACACCACACACACACACACACACCACACACACACACACACACACACCTGTAGTTCCAGCAGCTTTTATAAACTGCAGGTAAAAGCAGGTCAGATCTGCTGAAAGCTACGACTGAATGAATGTGTGGAGGTTTCATATTATTATTATTCTTCACATAATAATACACTTTATTTAAAATGATTTATTATATATAATATATATGTTATAAAATGTATACTCTAGTTTGTGTCTCTGAGACTTTAGGTTGATGATAATTCCCACCATGCAGTTCTGCTTTATTAACTGCTGTGGGAACGAGGAAGGAGAAGTTTCTGTCTTCTCACTAACGTCATAAATCCTGCTGAAAGTGGTGAATTAATAACAGATGAAATAATAGAATAGAAATAGTTTCTTGACTTTATGACCTGCACACGGCGCTGCAGCCTCCCGCCCTTTTATAGATGGTCGGCAGAGCGTTTACCTGCTAATTAGGATCAACACGTCTTCAGCTAACGAGGACATGAGATTCATCTTTATAAGAAGACGTTATGAACGTCGTCAGTCTGACGGAGACTTTATCAGGAACAACGAGGTCCAACGCTACTGAACCTCTCCTGGATGATGGAACAATCATATACGTTCATACTACGACCAGCATCTTTGTTTGTTAGTTTGGTAGACAACTAAAAATACTACAACACCGTGATCCTCGGCTGTCGTTGCCATGGAGACGGAGCCAAATGCTCCATTGTTGAATATATGAACAAAACATGTTGTTACTGAATTCATCCCAAACGGACCCCGAATCTGACAGTGAATTCATTTAAACTGCAGACTTTTTTTAGCTCTGTGATTGGATGTTTCTTGCTGAAATGCACCCTGGGAGTTGTAGTTAACCTCTCCGTTGACGCTTTAACAAAGAAGCAGACATTTTCTGGAATAGTTCGCTGTAGAAGAGCTCCAACAGGCAGTCATGTGACATCGTCTAACTAGAAAACGAGGGATCAGACCCCTCGGCGTCACTTTTCGCTCGCGGTAAACACTTAATGTTGTGAATTAAACAAAATCCAAAATAAATAAATGAATAAATAAATAAATAAATGTTAGCCATTAATTAATTGATAAAATGTGACATAAGTTGATATTTCTGTTTTAATTTGCTTCTTTATTTATTTATTTTGTATTGATTCCCTATTTATTTACTATTTTGTTTAATTTTCCCTTTTTGTATGCATTTTTTTAAATTCATTTTCAAATTCATTTATTTGTTTTTGCATTTATTTTTCATTCATCAATTTATTTTGGCATTTCTTTTATATTTATCAATTTATTTTTTTGCATTTATTTGTATTTATTTATTTACCTATCTTTGCAATAATTCCCTTTTTTATTTATTCTTTTGTTTAGTTTTCACTTTTATTTATTTATGTATTATTTATTTATTTTTCCATTTATTTTTTTGTCATTCTTTATATATTTAATTTTGTATGCACATGCTTTTCATTTCACCCCTTTATTATTTATTTATTTTTCTTCATACATTTCTGCGTCATTATATCAATGAGGGGGCTGTTGAATCACGTCGTCACTACAATAATATAAACTTGACTTAATAGAAATGTTCCAGCTGATAACGGGAGACGCTGTGAGTGTGTGTTGTGTGTGTCAGTGTGTGTGTTGTGTGTGTTGTGTGTGTTGTGTATCTGATGTAGGTTAATGGGGCTGCAGTAGTTTACTGTGTGATGAGCTGTAATTTGGAGACAACAATCTGTCTGACTGATAGACGGTAATCACTCTCTTCATAAAACTCCTCGTTTCACCTGAATACGCCGCCGCTGTTGTAAAACAGACACACAGCAGGAAACATCATATTTAAAATCTAAAACAATACGCTGTTTCATTTTATTTAATTTTTTTCATTTCATTGTAGTCAATTTGACTTGTGTCTTTGTTTTATTCAAACCTTATTTTTATTTATTTGGAACATAAAGCAAAATCTGTACACTGTGATTTGTATATAAAATATATATATATTACATATATTTTCATTGTTTAATTAGGGGTTATATTTTTAAGAATTCTTTCATATTTAGTTTGCATTTATTGTCTATATATTTTATTTATTTGTTAAACTCAAACCTCATTAAGAATCCGCTGCGTTTTATTTATTTATTTATCTTTTTTTTTAATTGTACGTAATTCTGTCTTTTATTTTATAGATCTAATAGTAATAATAATAAAGTTTATTAATATTGCACGTTATGAAGTACTTTACAACAAACACATAAAACACAACAATAAAATAGAAAAAAAAAAAAAGAATACACCTCAAAACTAAAAAGAGTAACTAAAAAAACACAAATGATAGATCTATCATTGTTTTTAAATATTTAAGTTCTTATTTTATTTCTTACATCCTCTTATGAGCCGTCATTCATAAAAGCAGAGCAGACCAAACTGTTTTATTTATTTATCCATTGCTGTCTGTTTGTTTGTTTTTTATTGTATATATATTTTATTTTATAGATATATATATATTTTAGTTAATTTTCTTATTTTATTTCAAATTATGCATTTAATATTCAATTATTTCTGCCTTTGTTTTATTTAAAAAAAAAATTAAATTAGGTACAAAAGGCAAAATCTGCACACAGTTATTTGTTTATAAAATATATTTTTTTTTACATGTATTTTCATTATTTAATTAGGTTATATATTAAAGAATTCCTTTATATTTAGTCTGTTATACTCTCAGTGACCAAACCTCATTAAGGATCTACTACGTTTAATTTATTTATTAGTTTTTTATTGTATATTTTATTCTCTAGATCTATAATTGCTTTATATTATTTTCTTTCTTTCATCCTGCGTTTATTCCCCCCCTCCCGTGAGCCTCTCGTGAGCCGTCATTCAGACCAAACCTCATGAAGAATGTAGCTGCGTGTTACGTGGCGTCCGGCGGGGGAATACCAGTAGTCGTCCGTCGTGTCTTCAGTATTATCTGTTCTTTACGGCGTACTACCGTTCCAGCACTGCTCCTTTACAACTCCTCTGTTTATCCACAATCAATGTGGCCAATACAGGGGCGTATTAGGGGCAGTAAGTATATTGTAAATGAAAGTTTATGGTAAAATGGCCCATAAACGTGCGGCTGTATAAGTCTGGATGAGCTGACGATTCCTCCAGCGTTTATGGACGCCGCTGAGAGGAGACAGATATTTGCTCTGTTTGTTGTCTTTTCTTTTATTTGCTGTAATTATGGTTGACGGAGACGCCGCCGTCAACACCCTCTGATTTTAATGAAGCCTTTAATGAGTCGCAGAAACTAAACCTTTCATATTCAGCATCAATATGAGAAAGAGGAATATTTAGACTTTCTCCAGTTGAAGCGTGGCGCCGCGTTCAGCCGGAGGATCCGTTCAAGGTCGTCACCGCGGCGGCGTGCTGTCGACCATTTTGTTTACTAGAGATGTGATGTGTGCTGAAATGGCCGCCGCCCCGTCACATCGTCACGCTGTCGCTCCTCTCAAACACACACTCACTGTGTGTGTGTGTGTGTGTGTGTGTGTGTGTTTAACATTTCATTTTCCACTGAACAATAACTAACGATGATGAGTTATAACGATGAAGCGAGTTCTCCTGGTGATGAGATGAACATCATGATGTTACAGGTTCTCTGGACGCTGAGTCTGACATGTTGACGGCTTACAGAAGTTGATCCTATCCTGCAGGTTTGCACCGACGTGGTGAACTTTACTGCCGGCTGAACATTTGACCTCGGTGATAAGAGCCGAGGATGTTGTTCCTCATTAACACGCAGCGCGGCCATAAAATAAAATACACTCTTTCACTTCAGCTTCAACCACCTTACGTTACCTTACGTTACGTTACTCTCTCACTGCTTTAAGAGTCACAGAAACACTCACGTGGACTATTTTATATCAGGCCAGTTATAAATAAATAAATAAATATAAATTATATATATATTTTATAATTTTTATAATATAAATATAAATAATATAAATAAATGTATTTTGCATAATGAGGCAGAAATGCATAAAGAAATGTAAAAAGAAAAGAATACAGAAATAAATAAGTTGAACACAAATATAAATAAATAAATGCATAAATAAATGACTAAACTAAACTAAATGTGCGGTGGAGACTTTTACTATGAAAGTGGCTGCATGTCCGCGACACTACACGCAGCATCGGAGCTGCTAAGTTAAGGCTCCCGGACGGTGAACTGGGTTCTCAGTTGTCTGTTGTGCTCCTGCAGCTGGTGCGAGGCACACATCTTGTTGGTGAACGGTTAATAATCGGTTAACGAGGGTTGGTTATCGGTTAAGTTTTTTTTCCGATATTAGCATCCCTATTTTCCACCCATTAACTTTGTGATTTGTGAAGTTTCGGACACAAAAACAACTTGATGTTGTCACTCAGAAACCCGTCGACACTGATCTGATACGAGGATCTCCCCGACAGCTTCATTTTTTCACTGCAGATGGAAGCAGTCGATCACTTCTCAATCGTTGTAATCTCCACCTGTGTTTCCAGCTGGACCCGGTGAACAACACATCAGTGTTTTCACTCTGACTTACATCAGAAGAAACGTTATAAAACCTCTCTGGTGGTGAATCCTCTGGCTGCTATCTGAGCTCATCACGCCTCCTCAACAAACATATTTGCGTCTCTGTGGTGAAACCATTTTTACTGCATCAACCCCCCCCCCCCAATAAAGTTTATGGCAGTGAAGAGGCCGAGCAGCTCCGCTCTCATTACGCTCTGTTTACCCAAAAATGAGGCACGAACAGCCGTTGCTCCTCACGACGTGGATCCACTCTCTTTGTCCTGGTTCTGTTCACATAGAACGACGTGGTTCAATGTTTATTTACTCTTTAAGAAGACATGTTTTTACTCTCAGTTACTAATCTCTGTACATCTAAAGACATAAACAGCTATGGAGGACACAACCTGCCAAAATCCTAAATACATAAATAAATGACTCGATAAATAGATAAATAATAAATAATATTAAAAATAAATGGAGTCCCCTCATTTAGCATAATGACGCAGAAATGTATAAAGAAAAGAATACAGAAATAAATACATACATTTAAAAATAAATATGAAATAATTAAAGAATAAATGCAAATATAAATAAATAAATGCATAAATAAATTAATTAATGTATAAACAAATAAATAAAATAAATGACTCGACAAATAAATAAATGAATAAATATATATTAGATGCAACAAAATAATGTTAAAAATAAATATAGCCCACTCATTTGCATAATGAGGCAGAAATGCAGAATGGGATATAAAAAGAAATGTGTCGAGATGTATATGTATAAAGAAAAGAATAAAAAATAAATAAGTTGAAATGCAAAGGGAAAATTGTGCAGAAATAAATACCTATATTTAAAAATAAATGTGAAATAAAAAATGTTTTAATGCAAATATAAATAAATAAATGCATAAATAAATACAAAATAAATGCAAAAATACATTTTAAAATCAATACAAATAAATACATGAATAAATTAAAGGGAAAATTAAACAGAAGAGTAAATAAATAAGGGAAATAAAACAAAGAAAAAAATAATGAAGCCAATTAAAACAGAAATATCAATTTATGTGACATTTTATCAATTAATTAATTTATTAAATACATTTATTTTTAACATTATTTTCGCTAAATTTAATGACATTTTTTTTTGGGCATTGCATTTCTCCTTTTGGTAATTATCATATCGACAAAAAATGTTGCTTACAACAGTCAAAACAAAAACCCAAAGAGGATTTCTTAGGAAAGTTTAATTTTAATTTCAGTTTGACTGTAAACAGCGGAGGGTCGGAGGTCAGAGGTCGGAGGGTGTTGTATGCTTTATGGTTGTGGGCACTCTGCCATTATTCTCCTTTATCCAACAGAGCTTATCAAGAGTAGATCAAGTGTTGGGAGTGTCTCCTATCTGTTGATGTATAATAGAAGTGAGGCTGTGTTGTCTCCTGGTAAACTCTATTTTATCCTTCTGCACCTCAGCTGAACTCTGAAGGTCGACGTTAAACAACTCAACGAGTAGTTTACACGTTTAGTCATCCACGTTCACTTTCCTTTATGAAGGTCGACGTTAAACAACTCAACGAGTAGTTTACACGTTTAGTCATCCACGTTCACTTTCCTTTATGAAGGTCGACGTTAAACAACTCAACGAGTAGTTTACACGTTTCGTAGAAACCACCTTCACTTTCCTTTATGATAAATAACCAGAGACCGACACACAGAGTAGCTCTGTAGCGTTACTGTTGGACGGGCCGTCCAAGATACGCTCGTTACATGCATAGTGTCCTTTCAAAATAAACTTCTGTTTTCACAGGAAGTTAGGTTTAGGCAACACAACCACTCAGTTAAGGTTAGGCAACGTGGTTGATGTTAACTCACGTAACTCACTCGACTGACGATACTGATGAGTCATGTGACTAAAGACCGAATGACTACATAACTCGGGCTGTCAAAGTTAACGTGATAATAAAATGCGTTTCCACAAATTGGTTTTAACGCCACTTATTTCTTTAACGTATTAACGCAGTCTCACGGCAGTTTGTGAAATAGTCAAGAAATCTGTTTGATTCGTGTTCATCGACACTCTGGCCCTGTTCAGACCTGTTCAGACCTGTTCAGACCTGTTCACACCCGTTCACACCCGTTCAGACCTGTTCAGACCTCGTCAGACCTGTTTAGACCTGTTCAGACCTGTTCAGACCTGTTCAGACCTGTTCACACCCGTTCAGACCTGTTCAGACCTGTTCAGACCTCGTCAGACCTGTTTAGACCTGTTCAGACCTGTTTAGACCTGTTCAGACCTGTTCAGACCTGTTCAGACCTGTTTAGACCTGTTCAGACCTGTTCAGACCTCGTCAGACCTGTTTAGACCTGTTCGGACCTGTTTAGACCTGTTTAGACCTGTTCAGACCTGTTTAGACCTGTCAGACCTGTTCAGACCTGTTTAGACCGGTCTTTTTCGGTCACCACCCAAACGTCATGACCAGAGGTGAGGGTTGGATCAGTAAACGGAGAGCTTTACCTTCCAGCTCAGCTCCCTCTGAACCACAACGGTCCGGTGAAACGCCCACATAACTGCTGCCGCTGCACCGAACCACCGGTCCATCTCACGCTCCATTTTACCTAGGGATGCACGGATACCACTTCTTTTCAGACCGAGTACAAGTACTTACATTTGGATATTCTCCGATACCGAGTACCAATACGAGTACTTCTCTGTGCCAAAAGACCCTCGTTAACAGCCAGCTGGAGGGTTCGACCGCGTCGTGCCTCCGAGGCGGGGCTTAGCCCACGTTAAAGGCGCCAGCGGTCTGCGGCGATGTCTGCAACCCCCCCGACCCGTCTTGAAACACGGACCAAGGAGTCTAACGCACGCGCGAGTCAGAGGGTGCAAGCAAAACCCGACGGCTGAGGTGGGATCTGTTTTGCGAGTACGAGTACATGAGCACAGTATCGGACCCGATCCCCGATACTGGTATCGGTGTCGGTGCATCCCTAGTTTTACCCTCACTGGTGAACAAGACCCCGAGATACTTAAACTCCCTCACTGAGGCCTTAGAATCAGCGCCCAGACGGACCAGCTGACGATACCTCTTCCTGTTTTCTTTAACGGAGGTTTTGTTGGCTGATGCTGTTAAACGAGTTTAAAACTACTGAAGGCCTCAAGTTCAACACGGCTGTGATCGACTGACACCCGGCCGGTGCTGATAGTCTCTATCAGGTCTCAGATAGGACAGAACGGACCCAGAAGGACAAAGGTCTGAATGAGGATACGTGAACACACACCTACTCACAGAGCAGCAGATAGCAGGATCCTGAGCTCTGTTTGTCCAGCGTTCCTCTTCGCCCTTTGGACACCACACCTCAACCGCTGCTGCATCAGTTAGCAAACATGTGTGTGTGCCTGTGTGTGTGTGTGTGTGTG
This sequence comes from Sebastes umbrosus, assembly GCF_015220745.1. Taxonomy (NCBI): domain Eukaryota; kingdom Metazoa; phylum Chordata; class Actinopteri; order Perciformes; family Sebastidae; genus Sebastes; species Sebastes umbrosus. The sequence continues at coordinate 617,886 of NC_051285.1, read as the reverse complement.
TGCGTGTGCGTGTGTGTGTGTCTTTAGGTTACAAGTCTTTATTATTTCTGCCTTTGTAAAATCTTTAAAAAGCCTCTTTTAGCATGAGTTATGACGACTCTACATGTTGATCTCATGTCTGAATGAGAGCCACTTTAACCAGTCAGACCAACGGAAAGGTTAAACATGCACGGAGAGAAATGAATGCACGTCTGGGTCGTCTAATTAATAAGACTGCCAATCAATTCAAAGGATTGAATGGCGAATTGGTGATCCTGGAGAGTGAGTGACGGCACATGTTGAGACAAACTAGGATTTTATTCAGACATTATTAAAAAAACAAGACAACAATACGTTAGCTAACGTGTTCAGAGAATTATTCTGCCTCTACTAAACACGTTACCATGGTTACTAACAGAGTAAAGAGGTCCATACACATACAGTGATTTTATTTTCCTTTAAAAAACATTTCTTAAAGAAGCTGAATAAATGTTTTAAATGCATCATCATCAAGCGAAAAACAAACAAACATCTGGAAATTTACCCTGAAAATCCTCTTTTGTTAAAGGGACTGTTAGTAAGAATCCTAAATGTCTTGTTAACAGCTTCACCTGTGTCCGTTAAGTCAACTAAAGTCAGCGTCCTGTTGCTGGCGCTTGTGCTCGCTCTACATAGACATGAAGGAGCATCACTCAACACAGTGAGGAGACACACGTCAGCTAAAAGCACAATATCACTCTATATTTCAGCTGCTTGGCAGTAATGTTAGCTGACCAGACCAAGGTCTCTCCATGAATCAATGCTGATCCTAGTGTTGGCTTTTCCCGCCTCAGCCTCCCGACCGCGGCCGGAGGGAACGGGGGAGACGCCGGAGTTTTGGTCGGAGACGATAACGTTTCTCTCTGCGGAGCCCCGTCACTTCACAAGACACGGGAAACCTCTGTTGGTCTGGAGGAGCTGCAGCAGTTATTTCTGCACAAACGTCCACTGAACATTCACTAGATATTCTCAGAGCTAAACTAACTCTTCTGCAGTGTGGAGTGAGCAGCATGCACGTGAGAGGTGGAGAGAGAGAGAGAGAGAAGGAGCGCGGTGTGTGAGTGAAGGCAGGCAGAGGAGCAGAGGAGCAGAGGAGCAGAGACTCCGGTCCTGGAGACCAAAGCTACGGTCTCCCCCGCGTCCTCCGACCGCGGCCAACACTGTTTAACAGCTTCACTAGATACAACCAAGAGGTTTTGGTGCTTCACTGGAGTTTGTGTTGGAGTCTGAGTCTGAACAGCGGAGACACACGAGAGACCATGAGACACACGAGAGACCATGAGACACACGAGAGACCATGAGACACATGAGAGACCATGAGACACACGAGAGACCATGAGACACACGAGAGACCATGAGACACACGAGAGACCATGAGACACACGAGAGACCATGAGACACACGAGAGACCATGAGACACACGAGAGACCATGAGACACATGAGAGACCATGAGACACACGAGAGACCATGAGACACACGAGAGACCATGAGACACACGAGAGACCATGAGACACACGAGAGACCATGAGACACACGAGAGACCATGAGACACACGAGAGACCATGAGACACACGAGAGACCATGAGACACACGAGAGACCATGAGACACCGACCAGCAATGAGTTATACCTGGAACAAGTTACTAACAGGAACTTTAATTCTTACAAACAGTCCCTTTAAGTAGCTTTAGAGTTAAAAGAACAAAGATATTTTACACACTGTCTGACAGTTCATCGTATATATATTCTGTATCTGCAGCTCTTCATCGAAGCTAAATTATGAGTTTATTTATGGCTGCATCATCCATCAAATGGAAATATTCAACATATCATTGTGGGATCTCCGCTACCCTGTACAGTCTCTCATTTAGCTGTTAATGTGCAACCGAACATCTGATCACACTGAGGAGCAACGACAGTCTGATGGGAGAAGAAGTTCTGTTGCGAGCGTTGGCTCCAAGATGGCGGACAGAAATGCGGCAGGATGTGATGCGAAAAAGTTCCTGAGTTGGTCTTTAGTCCCGACATCAGCGTCCAATAAAACATCGGTCTCCTCCTCAGTACTCCTCTTTGATGCTCAACGGCAGGGAGGACGGGGACACCAGCCCGTTGCTTCCGCTGCTGCTCGTCACCATGGCGACGCTGCTCCCGCCGTTTCCATGGAGGAGGACGCCGCCTCCCACTCCTCCTCCTCCGCCGCCGTTGCTGCCGTTGGGCGGCGTGGGCGTGGTCGTGGAGGACGCCGGCTGCTGGAGCTTCTTCTTGTTGATCTTGCGCTCCTTGGCCCGGCGGTTCTGGAACCAGATCTTCACCTGGACCAGAAGACAACGTAATGTGAGTACCGACATCCTGCGTTTTAAATTACATTTAATTTAATTTAATTTAATTTAATTAAAAAAATAATCCCATCCAGTCCAACATTGAATCTCAAACCTGTTCTTCATATAAGATCTAATAAAAGTGTGATCAGTATTAGTGTTTACTGTCGGTGTGGTGGCGTACCTGTCTCTCTGACAGGCCCAGCGTCGTGGCGAGCTCCGCCTTCCTCCTGATGGTGATGTATTTACTGTAGTGGAACTCTTTCTCCAGCTCCAGACGCTGGTGGTCGGTGTAAACCACCCGGTACTTATCTTTAGTCCGCGTCTTTCCGTCTGGAAAACACAGAAACAACCAGGTTAACAACTAACATTTAAATCTGAATCTGATTTTTAACCCATTTCTCTTTTAATCTCACACTTTGTTTTCCCATCACGTAACTTCCGTACTTAAGTTACGCAACTTCAGTAGTGATTTTAACCCAAACCGCCATCTTTTCATAAAGCTAACCACGTTGTTTCCTGTGTAAACTTTATTTTGAAAAGACTGTAACGAGAGGAAGTTGACACGTGTTGCTGGACATTCGTAGAAAAACGCACAAAAACGTATGAATAACTTTTTGTAAGATCTCATACGACCTGCTGCTGGTGCCGCCATTTTGGACTGAAAACGCTTATTATATTCATGATATTTTATTGTTTAACGTGGGACATTTCAGTAGAATATGACAATAGAACAGAAATAATGTAGTTCTACTTCAGTACGTCTCTTTGTAGGAGAACCTTTTACTGGCGCCCGGTCGTCTCTTTCAGTCCAAAATGGCGGACGCTCTGCTGCTGGGAGCTGATGATGCAACGGAACAAACTATTTACACGTCATATAACGCACTAACATGGCGGACCAAAGGAAACGATGGGTTGACGGTAAGAAATGTTTTATTTATTCACGTATTGCATCTAAATGTTTTGCTCCTATAATCTGGTTTCAGGTTGTGACCTCGTGGAGAGACGGAGATCAGTTACAACAGTAGTTTATTAACATTAACCCTGATAACAAGTCACGTAAAGCAACCTATCAACGCGTTTAAACATCTTTGTAGCGTCCGTGTTGTTTCCACATTACGACTTAAAGCTCACGAACAAACCCAAGTTCAACAACGACTTCCAAACTCTGGAAATGGGACGATCTGAGGAGCACCTGAACGCATCATTTAGATTAAACTCACTGGTTTATTCATTCTGTCCTTCTGGTTTTGGTTTTGGCTAAATAAAAGACATGAAATCACACCAGCTGTTAAAAGGTGAATGAAGGTAGTATTTTATATGATGTGTTATAAACGGACGTTCCCGGACCGACTGAGTGCTGATCTGTGTTCTCACCACGACTCCTGTATTCAAATAGACGACCTGCCTCTCATGGATTTGCATAAACTGAACGGTATCTGCTCTTATTCCTTTATGGACTCAGTGTTCATGTTCGTCCTGTTAAAGCTGTCAGAGGTCTGATCACTCTGAACCAACGAGACGCACTAATGAACATTCAACTGTATAAACAACACTCACAGTTAAACTCCTGAAAGGTTCCACATATAGGATATCAGGGATGTTTTCATGTGATGATGCTGCCACATTAAAAGGCTTTGTAATATAAGACCCTTAACTAATATAAGGGGAAATAAACGTCAGGAACACAGGTTATAAAGGAGGATAATAAACGCAGCCTGATAATCAGACTGAATGGTTTCATTATCAGTCGGCTGTTTTCTGTTTGGGAGGTGGGGGGGGTTTCCTCTAACCAGACGTAGACGTATTCATCACAGAAGCTCTGGTTAGAAACAGGTAACATTAGTTCAAGAGATGTCAGGTTAGGAGTTGTTGTTGTTATGCCGCTTTGTAATGTCAGATTGTTGAACAAATCAGAGACGGTGGACGTGGACGGTGATTCCCAGGGCGGGGCTCGGTCCACGTAAAAGGCGCCAGGGGTCTGCGGCAATGTCTGCAACCCACTGACCCGTCTTGAAACACGGACCAAGGAGTCTAACGCACGCACGAGTCAGACTGTGCAAGCACCACTGGCCCGTCTCGGCCGCACCGTCGGGGAGGTGGAGCGCGTGCGATAGGACGCGAAAGATGGTGACGAGAGGTTAACGTCACGCTGCCGTAAAGTGGTATCGGTGCCGTTTTGCGAGTACGAGTACATGAGCACAGTATCGGACCCGATACCCCATACAGATATCGGTATCGGTGCATCCCTAGTTATAGTTAAGGTGAGAGAAAGATTATGATTTGTGGAAAATAAACTGTAGTTAAGGTGAAGTTAAATTTAGGGCTGTCAATCTATTACAATAGTTAATCGCAAATGAATCACACATTTTTTATCTGTTCTAAATAAACCTTAAAGGGAGATTAGTCCAGTATTTATCCTCTTATCAACATGGGAGTGGACTAATATGCTGCTTTATGTAAATGTATGAATATATTTATTATACAGGTACTGCATTTAGCATAAAACAATCTGCTCCAATCATAACATGGCAAACTGCAGCCCAACAGGCAACAACAGCTGTCAGTGTGTCAGTGTGCTGACTTGACTATGACTTGCCCCAAACTGCATGTGATTATCATAAAGTGGGCATGTCTGTAAAGGGGAGACTCGTGGGTACCCATAGAACCCATTTACATTCACACATCTGGAGGTCAGAGGTCAAGGGACCCCTTTGGACATGGACATGACAGTTTATCCTCGCCAAAATTTAGTTTGGAGCGTTATTTAACCTCCTTCATGACCAGCTAGTCTGACATGGTTGGTACTGATGGATTCATCAGGTTTATAGTTTACTATGATACCAGTAGTAGTAGTAGTAGTAGTAGTAGTAGTAGTAGTAGTACCATGGTTGGTACTGATGGATTCATCAGGTTTATAGTTTACTATGATACCAGTAGTAGTAGTAGTAGTAGTAGTAGTACCATGGTTGGTACTGATGGATTCATCAGGTTTATAGTTTACTATGATACCAGTAGTAGTAGTAGTAGTAGTAGTAGTAGTACCATGGTTGGTACTGATGGATTCATCAGTTTTTTCTAGTTTCAGATGAATACTCATCAGACTCAGTGTGATGAAAACCTCCTGCAGTATCTGCTGTTCTCCTACGTCAGGAACTTAAACCAAGAATAGCAGATAAAGAACCAAACAACCAGAACTGAAGACAAAACAGAAACAAGAAGAAACTACTCCTCAGACACAAAGTGAAACCTGAAAGAACAGAAACTGTTTCACCATGCGACGTTTCAGAAGCAGCCGGTTGTGTTAAAGAGTGAATTAAAAGCCTTCAGCTGTCGTTAACACGCTCTGATTCTGTATTAACACTAAACACACATGATGAGTCTTTAAACAGACTCACCGTCTGTCCTCAGACCCGTCACCGGGGAGGGGGGAAGTTAAAACTCAAACATGTGAGTTACGGGGGGGGACATCTGTCCGAACTCTTTCTGCTTCATTTATCGTCACGTAAAAACCAACAGTTTGATTCTCCGTCGGCTGATAACGAGCCGAGAGAGACGAGACGCTGATGAAGGAGCGTAAATCACAAAGCTCTTCAGTCTGTCTGAGAGACGTTTACTCTGCTGGGGCTAGCCCCTTAGAAATGTGCTTTTTAATGTGCTCGAAAAGTTGTTAAACTTTGCACACTTAATGCATAAATACATGAATACAAAAATAAATAAATACATTTGAAAAATAATACATATAAATAAATAAGGGAATGAATGCTAAGATTAATAAATAAATTGATAAATAAAAAAATAAATGCAAAAATAAATTAATTTGAAAAATAATAAAATAAATAAAAGGGAAAACTAAACTAAAGAATAAATAAATAAAGGAATTATTGCAAAGATTAGTAAATAAATAAAAAAATAAATGAATTGATAAATAAAGAATAAATTGATGAATAAAAAATAAATTCAAAAATAAATAAATCTGAAAAATAATAAAAAATAAATGCATAAATAAATAAAAGGGAAAACTAAACAAAAGAATAAACAAATGAAGAAATTATTGCAAAAAATAAATTGATCAATAAAAAAAATGAATGCAAAAATAAATTAATTAATAAATTTGAAAAATAACAAAAATAAATACATAAATAAATAAAAGGAAAAAGCAAAAGAATAAATAAATAAGGGAACTGTTGCAAAGATAAGTAAATAAATACATACAAAATAAATTGATAAATAAAAAATAAATTGATGAATAAAAAAATGCAAAAATAAATAAATACATTTGGAAATTCATAAAAATAAATGCATAAATAAATAAAAGGGAAAATGAAACAAAAGAGTAAATAAATAAAGGAATTAATACAAATATAAATAAACAAAGAAGCAAATTAAAACAGAAATATCAATTTAGTCACCTTTTGTTAATTAATTAATGGCTACACTTATTTTTAATATTATTTTTGCTACATTTAATAACACATTTATTTATTTATCGAGTCATTTATTTATAATGTTTTTATTTTGGCAGGTTTCCGCCTCCACAGAGAAGCTTCCTGACAACTTAAAATGGGCTCTCTCCCAGTGTTTCACAGTTTATTAAAGTGATTAAATTAACTAAATTAATCTGACAGCTTTCAGTTCAGATTTCAGTCGTGTTGAAAGTTTTACAGAAATGTTTTTAAATTAAAAGGTAAAAGTGAGTCCAGACTGACGTTCAACACGTTTAGAGACACAGAGCCGGTCTGAAAGGAAAGTGTTCCTTTAAAATGAACCGTATTCACCAATACTGAAGGAAACACATATTCTTTATATTAACGTAAGTGTTGATATATATTTCTGTTGTCTAAATGTTGATGCCAGGAACATTTACCTTCTGGGAAAATAGAAAATAGCTTCATTTTACTGCATGTTTTTGGGCCTAAAACTGTTAAAATTAGTAAGTTAAACCCTTAAAACAAGATCAGAATCAGCCCTTAAATACCCACAAATACTTTTCAACACCACTGAACGTGGTCAAACTGCAGTCATTCATTAGAAAACAATATTATTATTAGGGGAATAAATATAATTATCCGTCATAAATGTTATTTTACTGCTTTCCTTTCCTGTTAATAACCTCACCACGCCTCAACACAACCTCCGTTTCATCACTCTGTTGAATCTGAACACATTCAGGATAATTACACGTTTATAGGAAGTCATAATTGTGACACTCTGACTCGGCGCTAAGTGAAACAAAGTGCCTGGAAAATCAGACCAACATGTCATTTAAGGTTGCGTTAATAGATATATATATATAGAGCTATATATTGTAAATATATTTAACCCTCACATGACCGCCGTAAAAACATCTGATGAGAACGCAGCCGCCGGCTGTAGTAGAAATACACGGAGTTAAAGTATCAGTAGTAAAAGTATTATTAGACGGCGGTGGAAACACAGACGACGGGGAGCTGAAGGAACCTTTCAGCTCCTTGAAAAGTAGTTCCAGGAACTAAAAGTCTCAGGAACTTTATATCCCGCTAGTTTAGTCCAGCGGTTCCAAACCTTTTCTTTTTTATTGATCATTGTTGTAGGTCTATGGTACGACGGTACGACGGAGTATTAGGGCCACATTGAGGGAAAATAATAAATCTGAGATTTAGAGCATAAAGTCGTAATATTATAAAGTAGTGATTTTATGTTATTTTCTTTTTTCTCATAAAGTTATGACTTTATTCTCGTAATATTCTGACTTTATTCTGTAAATCTCAGATGTTTTTTTCCCTCAATGTGGCCCTAATACTCCGTAGCACATTGTCTCTTTGTCCCTCACTGCATTAGACTGATATACTATATACTGAGACTATAAACTGTGTTACCTTCATCACAATGACCAGATGTTTTGCTGCTCCAGACAGATGTTTTTTTGTCTAAAATGTCTCTTTTGATAGTAAAGGTTACTGACCCCTGAGCTAGAGTGAAGATCCTGGTATCATAGTAAAGTAGAGAACCTGATGAATCCATCGGTACCAACCAGGTCAGACTAGCTGGTCATGAAGAGGTTAAATAACGCTCCAAAGGGGTCCCTTGACCTCTGACCTCCAGATCAGTGAATGTAAATGGGTTCTATGGGTACCCACGAGTCTCCCCTTTACAGACATGCCCACTTTATGATAATCACATGCAGTTTGGGGCAAGTCATAGTCAAGTCAGCACACTGACACACTGACAGCTGTTGTTGCCTGTTGGGCTGCAGTTTGCCATGTTATGATTGGAGCATATTGTTTTATGCTAAATGCAGTACCTGTGAGGGTTTCTGATCAATATCTGACATTGATTAGTGTTGTTCATTGATTTATAATAATTAATATATACATACATTTACATAAAGCAGCATATTAGTCCACTCCCATGTTGATAAGAGGATTAAATACTGGTCTAATCTCCTTTAAGGTTCATTTAGAACAGATAAAACATATGTGATTAAATATTATAATGAATGATGAGGTGAAGAGACTTCAAAGTGAGTTCTGTGTTGTAAACCGTCGTCTTCTCCGCCCAGAGACCAGCGGAGGACAAAGACCAGCTCAGGGGGGGGACATTAGCATCACAACGTCCTCACGGCGTCTCTGAACCGGCTTCACACGTCTGATCCACGGCGGGAACGTCTCAGCCTCCATCAGAGCACAAACTCATCGGCTCATTTTACTCTTTATATTATTGATTATTAATCAGAAGATATTAATGATCCATTAAGATCTAACTGCTGGTTTTATTCAGAAGTTTACCTCTAAGAGCTTTACATTATTTAACATAATTAAAAACAGTTAAACTGGGAAAGGAAAGTCTTTAAATATTCAGAAAAATACAATAAAATAAAATAAAGCATCAGTGAAAGAGGAAATACTGAAAACTATATTTAATAGATTTTATTAATAAATTATTATAATCATCATTATTATTATTATGTTGTTGTTGTTGTATATACCCTTTAAAGAAGCTAGATGCTTATTTTTTGGGGATGTTTTTTTCCCCTTTAAATATCAGATTAATAAAACTGATCATCATAAATTAAACATTATTTTCTCGGAGCGTTTTTTCAGCTCTTTCATATCGCCTAAAAAACATCTGAAATTCACCTGAAGCTGATTTATAGCGATATTAATATAAACACTAATGAATTCATATAAAAGTGAAGCGTGTTGTTGACTTGCTGCTGTTATAAATACCGATATCACAGCGTCTCATATTAAAATATGAGTCTGTTTGTTTGACTGGAGAAGAAAAGCTTTAAAATATGATGCAGAAATATGTCAAAATATATTCTAGATTAAAGTGGAGAAGATAAATGATCCAATGAGGACACATAACTATTATTATTAAAAATAGAGGAATATTAGTGGGATTTTTAAATATCAAACATGTTAATCTCTCTGTGGAAATATTGTACATATTATAAATATTATACATAAGATAAATATTATAAATATTATACATATTATAGGGATGTCAGATATTTACAAACAAAACGAGGTTATATAAATATTATAAATAATTTGTTTTCGTTGCTGATGTTCAATTAATACAACTCATTCTCATATATAATATTCATTTAGTCACAACCCTCTCCTGTATATATATAAAATCTATTCTCTAATATTCATCTTATATATATATTATATATAATTTATTCTTTATATTACTCTTATACAACATTTTTGTACAATATTTAATCAGTATGCATCTTATATTTAACTCTTATTCATCAGAATATAACACATATCAATCCTCTGCACCTTAACTGTAATCTGTATATATGTATATATGTATATATGTGTATTTATATACACCACATTGTGTATTTTGTCTTAATCAGTACTCTGGTTAGATGCAAAACCGCATTTCGTTGACAATAAAGTTGAATATAATCTAATATTGTGCATCTTCTGCAGGATCTACAGGCGGTAAAGTACTTATTAAATATGTATAATAATAATAATAATAATAATAATAAAGAGTAGGTGGTAAAGTACTTATTAAATATGTATAATAAAGTGCAGTAGTATTAGTAGTATTTGTGGTGAGCAGGTCTTACTGGGGTTGTTGCTGGTCTGTGCAGAGCCTCGTCGGATCCAGTCGTACGGGTTCCTCCTCTGCGTCCCGCCGGGTGACAGCTGCCCGGTGGAGGAGTTCAGCAGCCCCGACTGACTGAACTCCGGGGGGCTGAAGCCCAGACCGGGCCCCACAGAGCCGGTGCCGACAGAGGGAGGCCCTCCGGCCGCGGCCGCAGCGGCTGCAGCAGCGTAGTGGTGCGAGGACCACTCATCCCGGGCCGGTGGAGGTGGAGGCGGGTAGGCCGAGCTCCAGCCGGCCGGTACCGGTACCGGTCCGGCCTGCTGGGCCGACAGCGGGTCGGTGTTGAGGCCGTGGTGGTGGTGATGGTGGTGGTAACCAGAGAAGTCCGAGTACTGCGGCGGAGCCACGAAGCTCTGCGGGTTCAGGCTCAGCCCGGCGTGGCGGGTCACCGGGTTCTGGTGCGGGTACATGGCCGGGTCCTTGTCCAGCTGCAGGTAACTCACGTACATCTTTCCAGGTGAGGGGACTCCCTCAGCATAGTGTGGATCCAGCCTGACCCTGTCCCCTGTCCCCTGTCCCCTGTCCCCTGTCCCCGCTCCTCTCACCTGCTCCACAGGTAAACTGGGTTCTCTCCACCTGTCCTCCTGTCCACACCTCTACCTGCCTACACCTGTCCACCTGTCCTCTCTTTACCTGTCTACACCTGTCCACCTGTCCTCTCTCTGTCCTCTCTCTACCTGTCCACACCTCCACCTGTCCTCTCTGTCCTCACTTCTACCTGTCTGTCTACCTGTCCACATTTCCACCTGTCCTCTACCTGTCCTCACCTCTACCTGTCCTCACCTGTCCACCTGTTCTCTCTCTCTGGTCGCTCTTCTCTCCATCAGCTGCCCATTATAAATGACTGAGTCACATGACCTCTTTTATTGCTCTTATCTCCCTCCCTCTCTCTACCTCTCTCTCTCTCTCTCTCTCTCTCTTTCTCTCTCTCTCTCTCTCTTTCTCTCTCTTTCTCTTTCTCTCTTTTCCTCACCTCCTCTTCTTCCTCCTCTCTCTCTCTCCTCTTCATCCTCCTGATCCTCACACTCACCTCAACACCTGTCACCACCTTGATTTTATCCTCTGAATTTATCCCACGTTTAAAAAAGAAAAGTAGAGTCCACCGACCCTGACCTGCCCTCCTCCTCTTCCTCCTCCTCCTCCTCCTCCTCCTCCTCCTCCTCCTCCTCCTCTTCCTCCTCCTCCTCCTCCTCCTCCTCTTCCTCCTCCTCCTCCTCCCTATCTGTCTATATTTGCATCACAGTCCGTTGCTGCATTTCAAAGGATACGAGACAAACTGACAAATGACGGTAAAAAGGACAAATAGAGATGGAGGGTCATTCATCCTCAGGTACTCTGTTCACTACCTGCTCAGGTACTCTGATCACTACCTGCTCAGGTACTCTGTTCACTACCTGCTCAAGTACTCTGATCACTACCTGCTCAGGTACTCTGATCACTACCTGCTCAGGTACTCTGTTCACTACCTACTCAGGTACTCTGATCACTACCTGCTCAGGTACTCTGTTCACTACCTGCTCAGGTACTCTGTTCACTACCTGCTCAGGTACTCTGTTCACTACTTAGTTGTAGGATTTGAGTGGGCTCAGCCTGAATGTATCTTGTTAAAGTACACACTGTAACTTACAGTACGTGTACAGTTACACATCCTGTACTGTGTTCTCATGTATAAGATATATATATGACATGATGTGAGTCAACAGTTTTATCTGGATGAAGTCTTCTGGGAACGTCGATCGGTGTCGGTCGGTGTGAAGCTGCAGCGGCTCCTCTTCTGAGGGTTTGTTCAGCGGACGATAAGACTCCACTCAGAGCAGCTTTATGACTTCTGAGAAGATTTCTTATCGGCTCACAGACGAATCAAATACTCAAATACTCAAATACTCAAATACTCAAATACTCAAATACTGGTCCTTCAACAGAGGAGGAAACTCTTCAATAACATTCAGAATGTTTGACCTTTGACCTCGTTCAGTGTGTTGGTGCTGTGATATTGACACTGATCGTGAGCAGTGATGGAAAGTAACTAAGTACATTTACTCAATTACTCTACTTAAGTACAATTCTGAGGTTCTTGTACTTTACTTGAGTATTTCCATGTTTTGCTACTTTCTACTTCTACTCCACTACATCTCAGAGGTACATATAGTACTTTATACTCCACTACATCTCAGAGGTACATATAGTACTTTATACTCCACTACATTTATCTGACAGCTTTAGTTACTTTACAGATTATTAATATAAAATATGATCAACTAATAAATGATGATGTACTATTATAGATAAAACTAGCAGCAGTATATAATAATAAATGATGTTTTATAGATTGAACTACCAGCAGTATATAATATATAGTATTTTATATATATATATATAATTATATATTTTATATAATAACTATTATGTAATATTTTATTATATAAATAATTATTATTATTTATCATATATAATAATAATAATTTATTATATAAATACACACACATTATATATATACACATATATACATATAAATATATATACATATATTTATATGTAAAAATCTATTTATTTATTTTCCTCTTCTTCCATCTTTTACCCTGACATAAAAATATGTTATTCTGCTGCATAATGAGTGCTTTTACATTTGGTACTTTAAGTATATTATGATATATATTCTTTACTTTTACTTAAGTAAAGTTTCTAATGCAAGACCTTTAGTTGTATTTTTAAACTACTTTAATAATAATATATATATATGTATATATATATATATACATATATATATATATATATACATATATATGACATAAAAATATGTTAATCTGCTGCATGATGAGTACTTTTACTTTTGGTACTTAAAGTATATTTTGATGCTGATAGTAAAACTTTAATTAGATTCAAGGCTTTCTGTTCATTTGTATCGATCTAGTAAATATTAGATTTTGATGAAACTGGATGTTGTATAAAAAACCTCTTCAGTGTGCAGAATGAGTACTTTTACTTTTAGTACTTAAAGTATACTTTGATGCTGATACTTTTGTACTTTTACTGAAGTCAAATTTTAAATGCAGGACTTTTAGTTGTAACAGAGTATTTGTTTGGGGGAAAGTACAATAAAAGGATTAGTATTATGTGAGACAGTAAACTGAGTTCAGTATGTGTCCCTGTAGCGCCGCCTGCAGGCTTCCTGTTGTTGGTTCCTCTGTCGCTCAATTACTTCAAATTATTAATACTAAAATGTAAAACTACATTATAAAGTAAAATAAAATGGAAATACTTAAGTAAAGTACAAAATCCTTAAAATGTTACTTAGACTGAATGTACATAGTTACTTTTCCACCGCTGAATAATACTGCACTCTGGAGCAGGTAATTCTGCACAAAGTACCTTTACTCTTTATGATTTAAGTACATCTCGCTGATGATACTTTGATTTTGAATGCAGGACTTTTACTTGTAACAGAGTATTTCTACATCAGAGTACTTCTTCTACCAGTGTTTGTTTGTGCTCTCTTTCCTTTTTAAAATGCACATTTTATTTTAGTATAAAATAATAATAATAATAATAATAATAATAATAATAATAATAATAATACATTTTAGAATAAAATAAATAAATAAAATATTGTATTTGTTTATTGTAGAAATCATCAACACTTACAACAAGACAAACATTCTGGCATCATAATAGTATAGTATTGGTAGTATTTGTAGTATTTGTAGTATTGGTTGTATTTGTAGTATTGGTAGTATTGGTAGTATCTGTAGTATTGGTAGTATCTGTAGTATCTGTAGTATTTGTAGTATTGGTAGTATCTGTAGTATCTGTAGTATTTGTAGTATTGGTTGTATTTGTAGTATTGGTAGTATCTGTAGTATCTGTAGTATTTGTAGTATTGGTTGTATTTGTAGTATTGTAGTATTGGTAGTATTTGTAGTATCTGTAGTATCTGTAGTATTGGTAGTATCTGTAGTATTGGTAGTATCTGTAGTATTGGTAGTATCTGTAGTATCTGTAGTATTTGTAGTATTGGTTGTATTTGTAGTATTGTAGTATTGGTAGTATTTGTAGTATCTGTAGTATCTGTAGTATTGGTAGTATCTGTAGTATTGGTAGTATCTGTAGTATCTGTAGTATTTGTAGTATTGGTTGTATTTGTAGTATTGTAGTATTGGTAGTATTTGTAGTATCTGTAGTATTGGTAGTATCTGTAGTATTGGTAGTATCTGTAGTATTGGTAGTATTTGTAGTATTGGTAGTATCTGTAGTATTGGTAGTATCTGTAGTATTGGTTGTATTTGTAGTATTTGTAGTATTGGTAGTATCTGTAGTATTGGTTGTATTTGTAGTATTTGTAGTATTGGTAGTATCTGTAGTATCTGTAGTATTGGTAGTATCTGTAGTATTGGTAGTATCTGTAGTATTGGTAGTATTTGTAGTATTGGTAGTATCTGTAGTATTGGTAGTATCTGTAGTATTGGTTGTATTTGTAGTATTTGTAGTATTGGTAGTATCTGTAGTATTGGTTGTATTTGTAGTATTGGTAGTATCTGTAGTATCTGTAGTATTGGTAGTGTCTGTAGTATTGGTAGTATCTGTAGTATTGGTAGTATCTGTAGTATTGGTAGTATTTGTAGTATTGGTAGTATCTGTAGTATTGGTTGTATTTGTAGTATTGGTAGTATCTGTAGTATCTGTAGTATTGGTAGTATTGGTAGTATTGGTAATATCTGTAGTATTGTAGTATTGGTAGTATTGGTAGTATCTGTAGTATTGGTAGTATCTGTAGTATTGGTAGTATTTGTAGTATTGGTTGTATTTGTAGTATTTGTAGTATTGGTAGTATCTGTAGTATTGGTTGTATTTGTAGTATTTGTAGTATTGGTAGTATCTGTAGTATCTGTAGTATTGGTAGTATCTGTAGTATTGGTAGTATCTGTAGTATTGGTTGTATTTGTAGTATTTGTAGTATTGGTAGTATCTGTAGTATTGGTTGTATTTGTAGTATTGGTAGTATCTGTAGTATCTGTAGTATTGGTAGTATCTGTAGTATTGGTAGTATCTGTAGTATTGGTAGTATCTGTAGTATTGGTTGTATTTGTAGTATTGGTAGTATCTGTAGTATTGGTTGTATTTGTAGTATTTGTAGTATTGGTAGTATCTGTAGTATCTGTAGTATTGGTAGTATCTGTAGTATTGGTAGTATCTGTAGTATTGGTAGTATTTGTAGTATTGGTAGTATCTGTAGTATTGGTAGTATCTGTAGTATTGGTTGTATTTGTAGTATTTGTAGTATTGGTAGTATCTGTAGTATTGGTTGTATTTGTAGTATTGGTAGTATCTGTAGTATCTGTAGTATTGGTAGTATCTGTAGTATTGGTAGTATCTGTAGTATTGGTAGTATCTGTAGTATTGGTTGTATTTGTAGTATCTGTAGTATCTGTAGTATTGGTAGTATTGGTAGTATCTGTAGTATTGTAGTATTGGTAGTATCTGTAGTATTGGTAGTATTGGTAGTATCTGTAGTATTGGTAGTATCTGTAGTATCTGTAGTATTGGTAGTATTGGTAGTATTGGTAGTATCTGTAGTATTGGTAGTATTGGTAGTATCTGTAGTATTGGTAGTATTGGTAGTATCTGTAGTATCTGTAGTATTGGTAGTATTGGTAGTATCTGTAGTATTGGTAGTATTGGTAGTATCTGTAGTATTGTAGTATTGGTAGTATCTGTAGTATTGTAGTATTGGTAGTATTGGTAGTATCTGTAGTATTGGTAGTATTGGTAGTATCTGTAGTATTGGTAGTATTGGTAGTATCTGTAGTATTGGTAGTATTGGTAGTATCTGTAGTATTGGTAGTATTGGTAGTATCTGTAGTATTGTAGTATTGGTAGTATCTGTAGTATTGTAGTATTGGTAGTATTGGTAGTATCTGTAGTATTGGTAGTATTGGTAGTATCTGTAGTATTGGTAGTATTGGTAGTATCTGTAGTATTGGTAGTATTGGTAGTATCTGTAGTATTGGTAGTACTGGTAGTATCTGTATTGTGGATGATGTGATGCCGGAAGTGACGTCTCTCTACAGAGCTCTGGTGCTCAGTGAAACCACAGAAGAAGAAGAAGAAGAACCGGAAGTCGCTGTGGGAGCTTGAAGATGTCTGCTCCTAAAAGCATCCCTAAAGACGCTCAGGTAGTGTTCCTTTATCCTCATTAACCCCTCCTCTAACTCTCTATTCATCCTCCAGCTGCTGTCCGACTCAGCGCTGCTCCCAGTTCACCTCAAACAACCAGTTAAACCAGTTCATCTGAACCCGCTAACGGGAGCTAGCCGGTCGGCTAACGAGGTGCTGGATTACCATTCACTACCGCTAGCATGTAGCCTAGCATGTTAGCCTAGCATGTTAGCCTAGCATGTTAGCCTAGCATGTAGCCTAGCATGTAGCCTAGCATGTAGCCTAGCATGTAGCTGTGGAGGAGAGCGGTCGGGGTAACCAGAGGCGGGTTTCTCTGCGGGTTTCTCTGCGGGTTTTCCACCCCGTCGCTTCACGTTAGTCTCCGGTGGAGGATACTATCATTAGCGGTCAGGTGAGCCTCTTTATGGGGATGTTTGAACACCGGAACACCGATAAGAGACTCACAGGCTGAGCAGGTGATGCAGTGGAACTGGTCACCCAGTTAAAAACAAACCACAGACAGCATTTACAGTTCACCTGTTTACTCACCTGGTTACTCACCTGGTTACTCACCTGGTTACTCACCTGGTTACTCACCTGGTTACTCACCTGTTCATTCACCTGTTTACAGCGAGGTAATGTGAAATATGATGAAACTGAATACTGCACCACTGATCAGACACACACTGATTATTATTATTATTATACAGACACATTTAATGCTCAGTATTTCTCACTGTAGACCAGGGGTGGAATAGAACTTCATACATTTACTCAAGTGCTGTACTTAAATACAAGTTTTGAGGTATTTGTACTTGTAGGTAACTATAGTACTTTATACTCTACTACATCTCAGAGGTAACTATAGTACTTTATACTCTACTACATCTCAGAGGTAACTATAGTACTTTATACTACTTTTAAAATGCAACATAGGCATTAATTTCCTACTAAAACGTCTTACATACTTCTACTTCAATGAGGTTTTGAATGCAGGACTTTTACTTGTAGTGTAGTATTTTCACAGTGTGGTAATAGTACTTTTACTTCCTGTGTCAGTTTCTTGACAATATTTTTGGATAAATGCCAGAAATTAATAATTGAATGTCAAAATTCTTGCTTATTAATTTTCAAATCAAGATGTTTATTCTTCTATGTGAAGAGTTACGTCGTTGCACTGAACATAAATTGTATTACTTTACATGTGAGTTTGGATACATATATATCATCAGTATTAGAAAACCCTTCCTATGAACATTATTCTGCTGTAAAGTTTACCCGGTGTGCTGTCATTATGTCGTCTGATGAATGTTAACGGTGTGCTGTCATTATGTCGTCTGATGAATGTTAACGGTGTGCTGTCATTATGTCGTCTGATGAATGTTAACGGTGTGCTGTCATTATGTCGTCTGATGGATGTTAACGGTGTGCTGTCATTATGTCGTCTGATGAATGTTAACGGTGTGCTGTCATTATGTCGTCTGATGGATGTTAACGGTGTGCTGTCATTATGTCGTCTGATGAATGTTAACGGTGTGCTGTCATCACGTCGTCTGATGGATGTTAACGGTGTGCTGTCATTACGTCGTCTGATGGATGTTAACGGTGTGCTGTCATTATGTCGTCTGATGGATGTTAACGGTGTGCTGTCATTATGTCGTCTGATGGATGTTAACGGTGTGCTGTCATCACGTCGTCTGATGGATGTTAACGGTGTGCTGTCATTATGTCGTCTGATGAATGTTAACGGTGTGCTGTCATCACGTCGTCTGATGGATGTTAACGGTGTGCTGTCATTATGTCGTCTGATGAATGTTAACGGTGTGCTGTCATTATGTCGTCTGATGGATGTTAACGGTGTGCTGTCATTATGTCGTCTGATGGATGTTAACGGTGTGCTGTCATTATGTCGTCTGATGGATGTTAACGGTGTGCTGTCATTATGTCGTCTGATGGATGTTAACGGTGTGCTGTCATTATGTCGTCTCATGGATGTTAACGGTGTGCTGTCATCACGTCGTCTGATGGATGTTAACGGTGTGCTGTCATTATGTCGTCTGATGAATGTTAACGGTGTGCTGTCATCACGTCGTCTGATGGATGTTAACAGTGTACTGTCATTATGTCGTCTGATGGATGTTAACGGTGTGCTGTCATTATGTCGTCTGATGGATGTTAACGGTGTGCTGTCATTATGTCGTCTGATGGATGTTAACGGTGTGCTGTCATTATGTCGTCTGATGGATGTTAACGGTGTGCTGTCATTATGTCGTCTCATGGATGTTAACGGTGTGCTGTCATCACGTCGTCTGATGAATGTTAACGGTGTGCTGTCATTATGTCGTCTGATGAATGTTAACGGTGTGCTGTCATTATGTCGTCTGATGGATGTTAACGGTGTGCTGTCATTATGTCGTCTGATGGATGTTAACGGTGTGCTGTCATTATGTCGTCTGATGGATGTTAACGGTGTGCTGTCATTATGTCGTCTGATGGATGTTAACGGTGTGCTGTCATTATGTCGTCTCATGGATGTTAACGGTGTGCTGTCATCACGTCGTCTGATGGATGTTAACGGTGTGCTGTCATCACGTCGTCTGATGGATGTTAACAGTGTACTGTCATTATGTCGTCTGATGGATGTTAACGGTGTGCTGTCATTATGTCGTCTGATGGATGTTAACGGTGTGCTGTCATTATGTCGTCTGATGGATGTTAACAGTGTACTGTCATTATGTCGTCTGATGGATGTTAACGGTGTGCTGTCATTATGTCGTCTGATGGATGTTAACGGTGTGCTGTCATTATGTCGTCTGATGGATGTTAACGGTGTGCTGTCATTATGTCGTCTGATGGATGTTAACGGTGTGCTGTCATTATGTCGTCTCATGGATGTTAACGGTGTGCTGTCATCACGTCGTCTGATGGATGTTAACGGTGTGCTGTCATTATGTCGTCTGATGGATGTTAACGGTGTGCTGTCATTATGTCGTCTGATGGATGTTAACGGTGTGCTGTCATTATGTCGTCTGATGGATGTTAACGGTGTGCTGTCATTATGTCGTCTCATGGATGTTAACGGTGTGCTGTCATTATGTCGTCTGATGGATGTTAACGGTGTGCTGTCATTATGTCGTCTGATGGATGTTAACGGTGTGCTGTCATTATGTCGTCTGATGGATGTTAACGGTGTGCTGTCATTATGTCGTCTCATGGATGTTAACGGTGTGCTGTCATTATGTCGTCTGATGGATGTTAACGGTGTGCTGTCATTATGTCGTCTGATGAATGTTAACGGTGTGCTGTCATTATGTCGTCTGATGGATGTTAACGGTGTGCTGTCATTATATCGTCTGATGGATGTTAACGGTGTGCTGTCATTATGTCGTCTGATGGATGTTAACGGTGTGCTGTCATTATGTCGTCTGATGGATGTTAACGGTGTGCTGTCATTACGTCGTCTGATGGATGTTAACGGTGTGCTGTCATCACGTCGTCTGATGAATGTTAACGGTGTGCTGTCATCACATCACGTCATAACGGTGTGCTGTCATTATGTCGTCTGATGGATGTTAACGGTGTGCTGTCATTATGTCGTCTGATGGATGTTAACGGTGTGTTGCAGGTGATGATCCAGATCCTGAAGGACATGGGGATCACCGAGTACGAGCCTCGAGTCATCAACCAGATGTTGGAGTTCACCTACAGTGAGTTAAAACATCTGTTTCTATACGTGGAGAGCTGATGAGCTGCCTGTAACCAACACAAAGGTTCCCTTTAGACCTTTAGTAGCACCATAGGGCTTTATTTAGAGGAAGAAGAAGACTGAAAGCTAGTAAACATGGATGTAAACAATGAAGGATTAATAAATCAGCTTTGCAAATGTTTTATGTGAAAGGAAACAGGTTTGACAGAACCTGCCAAAATAAATAAATAAATAACTCGATAAATAAATGAATATGTCATTAAATGCAGCCAAATAATATAAAAAATAAATCTAGGCATTAATTGATAAAATGCTAAATAAATGGATATTTCTGTTTTAATTAGCTTCTTTATTTATTTAACTTCGTATTAATTCCCTTATTTATTTACTCTTCTGTTAAATGTTCCCTCTTATTTATTTATGTATAGCTAGCATATAGTCATGCACTCTGGCCCCATGATGACACATGTTGAGTGACAGCTCACTCATTTGCATAATGAGGCAGAAATGTGTAAAGAAAAGAATACAAATAAATAAGTTTGGGTAAATAAATAAGGGTGAAATGCAAAGGGAAAATCGTTCAGGAATAAAAAGCTAAATAAATGCAGAAATACGTGAATAAATACATTTAAAGATAAATATAAAATAAATAAGAAAATAAGTGCAAAAATAAATTGATAAATAAAAAATAAATTGAAAAATAATACATAAATAAATAAAAAGGAAAACTAAACTAAAGAATAAATAAATATGGGAATTATTGCAAAGATAAGTAAAGGAATAAATTGATGATTAAAAAATAAATGCAAAAATAAATAAATACATTTGAAAATTCATTAAATAAAATGCATACATAAATAAAAGGGGAAAATTAAACAAGAGTAAATAAATAAGGGAATTAATACAAAGATGGATAAATAAAGAAGATGATTAAAACAGAAATATCAATTAATGTCACATTTGATCAATTAATTAATGGCTACATTTATTTGTAATATTATTTTTGATACATTTAATGACAAGTTTATTTATTTATCGATTCATTTATTTATTAATTTATTTTTTATTTTGTCAGGTTCCGTCCTCCATAAAACTCCAGCAAATTGGAACCAATGACACAGAGGCACTTTTATTGAACGTAGGCAAAAGAAGCTCATTGTCGTACAAATTTTGTGTTTCTCTTGTTGTTTATTTATTATTATTGTTATTATTATTATTATTATTATTATTATTAAGGCTATCAATCAATTAATATATTTAATCGTGATTAATCACACTTTTTTTATCTGATCTAAATGAACCTTAAAGGGAGATTAGTCCAGTATTTAATATTCTTATCAACATGGGAGTGGACAAATATGCTGCTTTATGTAAATGTATGTATATATTTATTATTGTAAATCAACGAACACAAAACAATGACAGATATTGATCCAGAAACCCTCACAGGTACTGCATTTAGCATAAAACAATATGCTCACATCATAACATGGCAAACTGCAGAGCATGAAGCTGGTCAGTAGATCAATCAATAAAACAGCTGCTGTGTCTGTTCTCAGGATACGTGACGACCATCATCGAGGACGCCAAAATCTACGCCACGCACGCCAAGAAGTCCAGCGTGGACGCCGACGACATCAAACTGGCGATCCAGTGCCGCATGGACCAGTCGTTCACCTCGCCGCCACCACGAGACGTAAGCTTCCACCGCCGCCGTGTTCACGGTGTTCCTCCTCTGAGCTGCTGATCACAGTTAATGTTGATGACGTCCGCCGGCTCGCCGCTCTTCTATCTGCTACACTCTACGTCTCGTTGTGCTGAGGCAGCTTATCGGTTAATTACTCTGAATGATTGAACAGATTAAGGATATATTAACCGATAACACAGAAGACGAGGGACGTGTGGTGTAGCTGTCAGAAGACGGTGTGTAGATGTACTGTAGTGTTCGGTTACACCACTAGATGGAGCCTCTTAAGCTTTTAATGAGATCGAGTTACAAATCAGCTGAATGTTCTTAAAGTCCTCCAGTTTATTTTGGCATTTCTATGATATTCAGTCTGATATCCTGTTTCCTGATGATGTTGAGCAGCTGACCTGTTCACCAACATTTCTTTGAGAAATAACTTCATTATTGTGTTAAAAAAAGAAGGTTGCTAAAACGAGAATATGAAGTCTGACTATAGGAGAAGCTGCAGGTCAGAGGTCAAAGGTCATCCTGTGCAGCTTCACTCATGCTTCTATGCATCTGAGCAGCAAACCGATAAATCCAAACTGTGTAACTGTAGTTGACCAGCAGCTGATAGCAGCTACATCTGGAGTGTTTTCAGTGGCGTGGTGTGTTTATTCTTTATGAATCACGTTTCATTTGGAAAAAGAATAATGTTATTTGTCCTTTCAAAAGTCACAAAATGTTTATGAAGACTTTATTATAAATGTCATAACAACTGAACTTTGTTCTAAACGTTGGTGCTGCTCTTCTGAAAGGATTCCTGTGGACAGTCGGTGTTGTGTATTTGATTTTGTCCCCTCCTGCTCTGCTCCGTGTCCAGTTCCTGTTGGAGGTGGCGAGGCAGAAGAACCAGACTCCTCTCCCGCTGATCAAACCGTACACCGGACCCCGACTTCCTCCAGACCGCTACTGTCTGACGGCGCCCAACTACCGACTCAAGACCGTACAGAAGAAGGTAAAGACTTCTCTTCTGTTCTGGTATTCTACTTTACCGGTTAGATCCCAGTACTCATCTGTTGTTTGTTTCCTTCCAGGTGTCGTCGTCTGCCGGCAGGATATCGGTGCCTCGCCTCAGCGTAGGCGCCGTCTCCAGCAGACCGAGCACGCCGACCCTCGGTGAGTCTCTACTCTGTACTCTGCTGTAAACCAGAGTCTCTGTAACGCAGCGGTGAGGCTGTAGGGGGCGAACTGGAGCTTCTGTTTACAAAGGCATAAAGGCCAGTGTGTTGTTGTCACAGGGAATTCTGGGTAATGTAGGCACTCTAAGTGAAAGAGTGGAAGCTCATGAGTCGTGGTGACGGAGAGAATATCAGTGTAGTATGTTTTTATTTTACGCAGAGGATCGCTGAGAGACATCAGGTGAAGGCAGGACACTGGAGGTGTTTATATCATGTTTAAATTATTAAATTAACATGTTTTTGACTGTAAAGTTTATATCTAGTTGGTAAGGAACAGATTTCTTTTAATAGTTTTTCTGCTGTTCATCAAAAAAGAGTTTAAAAAAAGTCACAGTATAGTATGTCGAAAAAAGTAAAAAAAATAAAAAAGTCATAGTAAATCGAAAAAATTATATATTTTTTTGAATGCAACAGGCTCAACGCAGTCGTCAAAAAGGAATTCTGGGAAATGTAGGCACTCTAACTGGAAGAGAAGGTCACCTGCTACTTCATAACCCAACTATATTTAAACGTTTAAGAGATGAATTTGTAATTTCTTTTAGATCCGGCTCTAAGTCATTCATTAAAATACCCACATTATTAATCTCTTATCAGAAACAATCAATTAATCCTTTTAATAAATTAACTAACTTTAACTAATTCATTAATTTGTTGATCGACAGAAAATTAATCAAATAATCCTTAATTTTTCAAGCAGAATCTAGCTAAACATGATCTGATTATCTGATGATCTGAGTTCAGCCTCTCAGTTTTGGGGATTTCCTTATTTTCTTCTTCTTATTATAATATTAAATTGAACATCTTTACGTTTTAAACCAGATGTTTGAAGACATCGTCTTCGGCTTTAGGAAACTGCAGCGTCCATTTTTCATAACTTTCATCAGATTGTTCAGGCTTTACTCCGTGATTTAAAAAGAGTCTGTCGTTGTACAAGAGTCTTCTCAGCTGCTGGATCAGCTAACGTGTTGATTTTAAATTTAATTTGTGCTTGATTTTATTTGAATGTGACGACTTTGAACGCTGGATGAGGTTTATACTTTCACCTGAAACTCAGCCTGAAAGCGTCAGCAGTGGGATCCATTAATTACATGTTCTGTGAATCAAATGTGACGGTTCTGCTCAGTGGAGGTGATTTGTCCAGCGCCGTCGTCCCAGCGGTCCCAGTGGTCCCAGTGGTCCCAGTAGTCCCAGTGGTCCCAGTGGTACTGTACTGGTCCAGTGTGTTCTGACCAGTGTTTTCTCCACAGGAACTCCGTCTGTCACTAAAGTGGGAACTCCAGTGTCTCTGACGGGTCAGAGGTTCACCGTGCAGATCCCACCGCCCTCTCAGACGGCCACCACCAAAACCAGTAAGAGACTGTTTCCTCCCAGTGACTCGTTTAACATGTGCTAGTCAGAGGTCAGAGGTCAACCACTGACACCAGTATGTTTAAATCAAAGGGCTGAAGTTCAGAGGAAAGCTGTTTAATTCATCTTTATTTAACCAGGAAGTCAACATTTAACATTTCATTATCAGCGTTTTGGACAAAATAGTTTGCAGATAAAATATTGTAAACTAAATAAAAACATAAAACACAAAATGTCACAGAATCAGAGTTAAACAAAATGTGAGTTTAAAATGAGGAATACAAAGTTTTTATTAAAGAAACAACCTGAAGGTCTGAAACCAAGAAATAAGAAGTGTTCTACTTTATGTTAGTTTAGCTTTGTACATATTAATAGTATTTACTGTTTGTTTTTGATCAGTTTGATAAACTCTCTCTCTCTCTGACTAACTATCTCACTCTCTGATTAACTCTGACCTGTCGTCAGTGAACACGTAGACTAAAAGAACCTCTCGCTGCTCTTCTCGTCCCGACAGCCACGCCGTCCACGCCGGCCGTCTCCAACGTCCTCATCAACCCGTCTCTGATCGGCTCCAAGAACATCCTCATCACCACCAACATGGTGTCGCAGAACTCCGGCGGCGGCGACTCGCTGAAGAGGAAGCACGAAGACGACGATGACTACGACGCTTTATGACGGCGTGACTGAAGATTTCTTTTTTTAAATTCACCTTTTTAATATTCTTTAAAAAATACAGAACTAGGTTTGACCCCTGCTGCTGTCCTCAGCAGACACACCGGGTAGTTAGAGTTCAACCAGAGAAGACCTGTGGGTTCAGACTGGGAGTCAACCAGTACTACCAGTCTGCTGGGAGGTCTCACCTCAGACTGGATTCACCCTGAAGCTCTGATGTTCCACTGATTTACAATAAACTACGTTCAAAGAAAATCTCACCTGATCATGTTTTTATTACTTTACTCACACTGCGTTACAGGAAAACACCACCTGGTGAATATTATCATTAATAGTCATAGTATGTATCCCATAAACCTTTTACAACATAGTATGCCTTTTGTTCTTTCCTTTTTTTATATTTTTTCGACATACTATACTATGACTTCTTTTTCATGAAATTTTTCATGAAATTTTTCAACATACAATACTATGACTTCTTTTTCATGAAATTTTTCAACATACTATACTATGACTTTTTTTTCATGAAATTTTTCATGAAATTTTTCAACATACAATACTATGACTTCTTTTTCATGAAATTTTTCAACATACAATACTAT
Organism: Sebastes umbrosus; assembly: GCF_015220745.1. Lineage (NCBI taxonomy): Eukaryota > Metazoa > Chordata > Actinopteri > Perciformes > Sebastidae > Sebastes > Sebastes umbrosus. Next base: position 592,048 of record NC_051285.1, on the reverse strand, counting down.
GACTTTTTTTTCATGAAATTTTTCATGAAATTTTTCAACATACAATACTATGACTTCTTTTTCATGAAATTTTTCGACATACAATACTATGACTTTTTTTTCATGAAATTTTTCATGAAATTTTTCAACATACAATACTATGACTTCTTTTTAATGAAATTTTTCGACATACTATACTATGACTTTTTTTTCATGAAATTTTTCAACATACAATACTATGACTTTTTTTCATGAAATTTTTCATGAAATTTTTCAACATACAATACTATGACTTCTTTTTCATGAAATTTTTCAACATACTATACTATGACTTTTTTTTCATGAAATTTTTCATGAAATTTTTCAACATACAATACTATGACTTCTTTTTCATGAAATTTTTCAACATACAATACTATGACTTTTTTTTCATGAAATTTTTCATGAAATTTTTCAACATACAATACTATGACTTCTTTTTCATGAAATTTTTCGACATACTATACTATGACTTTTTTTCATGAAATTTTTCGACATACTATACTATGACTTTTTTTCATGAAATTTTTCGACATACTATACTATGACTTTTTTTCATGAAATTTTTCAACATACAATACTATGACTTTTTTTTCATGAAATTTTTCATGAAATTTTTCAACATACAATACTATGACTTCTTTTTAATGAAATTTTTCGACATACAATACTATGACTTTTTTTTCATGAAATTTTTCAACATACAATACTATGACTTCTTTTTCATGAAATTTTTCATGAAATTTTTCAACATACAATACTATGACTTCTTTTTCATGAAATTTTTCGACATACTATACTATGACTTTTTTTCATGAAATTTTTCGACATACAATACTATGACTTTTTTTTCATGAAATTTTTCATGAAATTTTTCAACATACAATACTACGACTTTTTTTTCATGAAATTTTCAACATACAATACTATGACTTCTTTTTCATGAAATTTTTCGACATACTATACTATGACTTTTTTTCATGAAATTTTTCAACATACAATACTATGACTTTTTTTTCATGAAATTTTTCATGAAATTTTTCAACATACAATACTACGACTTTTTTTTCATGAAATTTTTCAACATACAATACTATGACTTCTTTTTCATGAAATTTTTCGACATACTATACTATGACTTTTTTTCATGAAATTTTTCATGAAATTTTTCAACATACAATACTATGACTTTTTTTTCATGAAATTTTTCGACATACTATACTATGACTTCTTTTTCATGAAATTTTTCATGAAATTTTTCAACATACAATACTATGACTTTTTTTCATGAAATTTTTCATGAAATTTTTCAACATACAATACTATGACTTCTTTTTCATGAAATTTTTCGACATACTATACTATGACTTTTTTTCATGAAATTTTTCGACATACTATACTATGACTTTTTTTCATGAAATTTTTCGACATACTATACTATGACTTTTTTTTCATGAAATTTTTCAACATACAATACTATGACTTTTTTTTCATGAAATTTTTCATGAAATTTTTCAACATACAATACTATGACTTCTTTTTAATGAAATTTTTCGACATACTATACTATGACTTTTTTTTCATGAAATTTTTCAACATACAATACTATGACTTTTTTTTCATGAAATTTTTCATGAAATTTTTCAACATACAATACTATGACTTCTTTTTCATGAAATTTTTCGACATACTATACTATGACTTTTTTTCATGAAATTTTTCATGAAATTTTTCAACATACAATACTATGACTTCTTTTTCATGAAATTTTTCAACATACTATACTATGACTTTTTTTTCATGAAATTTTTCATGAAATTTTTCAACATACAATACTATGACTTCTTTTTCATGAAATTTTTCAACATACAATACTATGACTTTTTTTTCATGAAATTTTTCATGAAATTTTTCAACATACAATACTATGACTTCTTTTTCATGAAATTTTTCGACATACTATACTATGACTTTTTTTCATGAAATTTTTCGACATACTATACTATGACTTTTTTTCATGAAATTTTTCGACATACTATACTATGACTTTTTTTTCATGAAATTTTTCAACATACAATACTATGACTTTTTTTTCATGAAATTTTTCATGAAATTTTTCAACATACAATACTATGACTTCTTTTTCATGAAATTTTTCGACATACTATACTATGACTTTTTTTCATGAAATTTTTCGACATACAATACTATGACTTTTTTTTCATGAAATTTTTCATGAAATTTTTCAACATACAATACTACGACTTTTTTTTCATGAAATTTTTCAACATACAATACTATGACTTCTTTTTCATGAAATTTTTCAACATACAATACTATGACTTTTTTTTCATGAAATTTTTCATGAAATTTTTCAACATACAATACTATGACTTCTTTTTCATGAAATTTTTCGACATACTATACTATGACTTTTTTTCATGAAATTTTTCGACATACTATACTATGACTTTTTTTCATGAAATTTTTCGACATACTATACTATGACTTTTTTTTCATGAAATTTTTCAACATACAATACTATGACTTTTTTTTCATGAAATTTTTCATGAAATTTTTCAACATACAATACTATGACTTCTTTTTAATGAAATTTTTCGACATACTATACTATGACTTTTTTTTCATGAAATTTTTCATGAAATTTTTCAACATACAATACTATGACTTCTTTTTCATGAAATTTTTCGACATACTATACTATGACTTTTTTTCATGAAATTTTTCATGAAATTTTTCAACATACAATACTATGACTTCTTTTTCATGAAATTTTTCAACATACTATACTATGACTTTTTTTTCATGAAATTTTTCATGAAATTTTTCAACATACAATACTATGACTTCTTTTTCATGAAATTTTTCAACATACAATACTATGACTTTTTTTTCATGAAATTTTTCATGAAATTTTTCAACATACAATACTATGACTTCTTTTTCATGAAATTTTTCGACATACTATACTATGACTTTTTTTCATGAAATTTTCGACATACTATACTATGACTTTTTTTCATGAAATTTTTCGACATACTATACTATGACTTTTTTTTCATGAAATTTTTCAACATACAATACTATGACTTTTTTTTCATGAAATTTTTCATGAAATTTTTCAACATACAATACTATGACTTCTTTTTAATGAAATTTTTCGACATACTATACTATGACTTTTTTTTCATGAAATTTTTCAACATACAATACTATGACTTTTTTTTCATGAAATTTTTCATGAAATTTTTCAACATACAATACTATGACTTCTTTTTCATGAAATTTTTCGACATACTATACTATGACTTTTTTTCATGAAATTTTTCGACATACAATACTATGACTTTTTTTTCATGAAATTTTTCATGAAATTTTTCAACATACAATACTACGACTTTTTTTTCATGAAATTTTTCAACATACAATACTATGACTTCTTTTTCATGAAATTTTTCGACATACTATACTATGACTTTTTTTCATGAAATTTTTCAACATACTATACTATGACTTTTTTTTCATGAAATTTTTCAACATACAATACTATGACTTTTTTTTCATGAAATTTTTCATGAAATTTTTCAACATACAATACTACGACTTTTTTTTCATGAAATTTTTCAACATACAATACTATGACTTCTTTTTCATGAAATTTTTCGACATACTATACTATGACTTTTTTTCATGAAATTTTTCGACATACAATACTATGACTTTTTTTTCATGAAATTTTTCATGAAATTTTTCAACATACAATACTACGACTTTTTTTTCATGAAATTTTTCAACATACAATACTATGACTTCTTTTTCATGAAATTTTTCGACATACTATACTATGACTTTTTTTTCATGAAATTTTTCAACATACAATACTATGACTTTTTTTTCATGAAATTTTTCGACATACAATACTATGACTTTTTTTTCATGAAATTTTTCATGAAATTTTTCAACATACAATACTATGACTTCTTTTTCATGAAATTTTCAACATACAATACTATGACTTTTTTTTCATGAAATTTTTCATGAAATTTTTCAACATACAATACTATGACTTCTTTTTCATGAAATTTTTCGACATACTATACTATGACTTTTTTTCATGAAATTTTTCAACATACTATACTATGACTTTTTTTTCATGAAATTTTTTGACATACAATACTATGACTTTTTTTCATGAAATTTTTCGACATACTATACTATGACTTTTTTTCATGAAATTTTTCAACATACAATACTATGACTTTTTTTTCATGAAATTTTTCATGAAATTTTTCAACATACAATACTATGACTTCTTTTTAATGAAATTTTTCGACATACTATACTATGACTTTTTTTTCATGAAATTTTTCAACATACAATACTATGACTTCTTTTTAATGAAATTTTTCGACATACTATACTATGACTTTTTTTTCATGAAATTTTTCATGAAATTTTTCAACATACAATACTATGACTTCTTTTTCATGAAATTTTTCGACATACTATACTATGACTTTTTTTTCATGAAATTTTTCGACATACAATACTATGACTTTTTTTTCATGAAATTTTTCATGAAATTTTTCAACATACAATACTACGACTTTTTTTTCATGAAATTTTTCAACATACAATACTATGACTTCTTTTTCATGAAATTTTTCGACATACTATACTATGACTTTTCTTTCATGAAATTTTTCGACATACAATACTATGACTTCTTTTTCATGAAATTTTTCGACATACTATACTATGACTTTTTTTCATGAAATTTTTCGACATACTATACTATGACTTTTTTTTCATGAAATTTTTCATGAAATTTTTCAACATACTATACTATGAATTTTTTTCATGAAATTTTTCGACATACAATACTATGACTTTTTTTTCATGAAATTTTTCATGAAATTTTTCAACATACTATACTATGAATTTTTTTCATGAAATTTTTCAACATACAATACTATGACTTTTTTTCATGAAATCTTTCAACATACAATACTATGACTTCTTTTTCATGAAATTTTTCATGAAACTTTTCAACATAATACTATGACTTTTTTTTCATGAAATTTTTCGACATACAATACTATGACTTTTTTTTCATGAAATTTTTCATGAAATTTTTCAACATACAATACTATGACTTTTTTTTCATGAAATTTTTCAACATACAATACTATGACTTCTTTTTCATGAAATTTTTAATGAAATTTTTCAACATACAATACTATGACTTCTTTTTCATGAAATTTTTCGACATACTATACTATGACTTTTTTTCATAACATTTTTCGACATACAATACTATGACTTTTTTTTCTTAAAATTGAGTATTGAGTAACAGAGAAGTAACGGAGGAGTAACGGAGGAGTAACCAACCTGAGAGGAGACATCCGGAGGTTCTCTGCAGCAGGAGGTTCTAGTAGACTCTAGTGGAACCAGAGCAGCGACCCAGCCTCTCTCCCCGGCTCCAGGCCACCAGGGTCCGGGTAAAGACTGTCAGAGCTCCAGCCGTGGTTCTGGTTCTGGTTCTGGTTCTGGTCGGTTATAATATGAACAACTTTAATCTATTCTCGTGATGAACTGTTCTGTAACAGAGTCTTCACCTGCACGAGGCTCACACCTGTTGACTAACAACATCCTGTCAGGTGATCACTACAGGTGAGCTCCTACTGCAGACCGGACATGACGTCATCAAAACAACACGAGGAGATACGTTCTTAAAGGTAGCTGAAATAAATGTATAAAGGAAAGAATACACAAATAAGTTTGGGGAAATAACGGGAGTGAAATGCAAAAGGAAAACCGTGCAGAAATAAATAAATACATACATTTAGAAATAAATATAAAATAAATTTAGAAATAAATAAATGACAAATAAATTTAAAAAAAAATACATAAAAATTAATTTAAAAATTAATAAAAATAAATAAAAAGGAAAATTAAACAGAAGAGTAAATAAATTAGGGAATTAGTACAAAGATAAATAAATAAAGCAAATTAAAACAGAAATTTTCACATTTTATCAATAAATGAATGAATGTAAAAATATATGTTGCTACATTTAGTTTTAATATTATTTTTTCAACATTTAATGGCATATTTAGTCCTTTATGTATTAATTAATTTATTTATCTATTGAGTCATTTATTTATTTATTATTTTGGCAGGTTTCGTCCTCCATAGACTCGAAGGAACCAGACTGGGCTAAATGTGGTTGAACAATTAGATTCTTTCATCGTCTCGGTGACATTTAAATTCTCTTTAATCAACATTAAATGACCATATTTCAGCATTCAGTCGGGACCTGCTTCATGTTGAAGTATAGTCATTTACAAGCTGTTAAAATAACGTTTAAATGTCACCTAAACATGGAACAAGTTGAACGTGGATGTGTTTGTACAGTCACTAACTAACTGCAGAAGCACCACACAGCAGCAGGATCTGTTAGTTCATTTTACCTTTAATAATAAAAAGAAAACTAAAATAAAAATCTCAAAATAAAAAATACATGGCAAAACAATAGACTCTTAAATGATTATGAAAATAATCATGGTCGCAATGATGATACAGTAGAAGTAATAATAATAATAATAATAATAATAATATAATAATAATAGTCACCATAATAATAATAATCAGAAGCATAATAATCATAATTCTATCTGTTCTGGTGTTCGTCCCACCAGCAGAAATCACTTCCTGTTTTATAGACATTATGGTAAGCATCGCACAGGCCGGGGCGTGGCACTTGTCAAAATATTTTCACACTTAGCAAAAGTTACCCCACAATGCACGACAAAGTAAGGACAGAATCACAGCTCGTACGATTCACAGCACTGCTTGGAAAATAAAAAACTAACTGAAAACATGCTCCGTGTGTCGGGTTCTTCTTCTGCCCTTCTGGGTCGCAGCGGTCATGACTGAAGGAGGAAGGGAGGGAGTTCTGGCAGCTTTTCAAAATAAAACACAAATCAAAGTTTGCTAGTTTGTGTGAAGCTTCGAGAACACGACAAACTATTTCTATTAATGGTCAAAGAAAACGTCTTCTGTGTCTCCTGAAGGAAGAGCAAAGAAGAACGTCTGATGAAAGAAGAGTGGAAGAGTGGAAGAGTGAGAGAGTGAGAGAGTGAGAGAGTGAGAGAGTCGTTGGAAACGTTGATCGATGTTTACATTTAAGAGATTTGACGACTTTCAGATGTTTTTAAGAATAAACACAGAAAGAAGACGAGCTGCTGAAGTCCTTCACATCTGGACTGAGCTGCAATGAGGACTAATAAACATGATGAAAGCATGGACGAAGGTCAGGAGAGGAGGAGGAAGAGGAGGAGGAGAAGGAAGAGGAGGAGGAGGAAGAGGAAGAGGAGGAGGAGGAAGAAGAAGAGGAGGAAGAAGAGGAGGAGGAGGAGGAAGAAGAGGAAGAGGAGGAGGAAGAGGAGGAGGAGGAGGAAGAAGAGGAGGAGGAAGAGGAAGGAGGAGGAGGAAGAGGAGGAAGAAGAGGAGGAGGAGGAAGAGGAGGAGGAAGAAGAGGAAGAAGGAGGAGGAGGAAGAGGAGGAGGAAGAAGAGGAAGAAGAGGAGGAGGAGGAAGAGGAGGAGGAAGAAGAGGAAGAGGAGGAAGAAGAGGAAGAAGAGGAGGAGGAGGAAGAGGAGGAGGAAGAAGAGGAAGAAGGAGGAGGAGGAAGAGGAGGAAGAGGAGGAGGAAGAAGAGGAAGAAGAGGAGGAGGAAGAGTAGGAGGAGGAAGAGGAGGAGGAAGAAGAGGAGGAGGAGGAAGAGGAGGAGGAGGAAGTAGAGGAGGAGGATGAAGAGGATCTGAAGGGAATCACTGGTGCTGTTTGTTTGTTTTCTCTCATTCTCTGTTTTCTGGCACTTTGATAATTTGGCCGATTGTATTCTAAGTTCCTGCTACTGATACGTCTGAACCACGGCAGGTTGTACTCTCAGAGGAGTATTACTAGTAATACTAGTATTACTACTAGTATTACTAGTATTATAAAGTCACGATGATGTGGGGAAAAACATTAAGTTGTATTGTATAAGAAAAAGTCATAATATCATATTCTCCTGATTTTACGAGAAAAGGCCAAATATTGAGAATTAAAACATTTTCCGGGAACAACATCAAAATATAATGTAAATAAATATTTTGTGACGCGGCATCGAGACGTAGATCTCGTGTTGTTTAGAGAGTTTACCAGAAACATTTGGAGAATAAAGTCAAATTTTACAAGAATATATACATTTTGTGAGAAAAGGGCTAAATATTAACAATAAAGTAATTTACAAGAACAATGTTGAAATATTTTAGGAATTAAGTCGTTAATATTCCGGAAATAAATTTGTACGTTTACACTTATGATATATTTTGTCACGACGTCGACCTTAAAAGCCGGTGATGAAATTTAAAAAAAAAAAGAAAAGAAAAGGAGTTTAAGAATTAAGTTGAATTATTTTGAGTTGTTCTGAGATTAAAAATGATAAATTTGTGAATAAAGTCAGTCAACAGTCACGAAACAGTAAAAATAAAATGTTGTAATTTTACAAGGCAAACAGTCCTCTAGAGAAGAAACTAACCTACGAGACTAAAGGAGTAGTTTTATGAAAACAAAGTCTTAATATTGAAGAAATAAAAGAGGAGATTAATAGAAGATAAATCTGTTATAATAAATATAAAGAATCGGTTTGATCAACTCGAAGTCAGTCGAACTTTCACTGGAATTCATGACGCATTTTAATTACAGATTAATTAATGAATTATTATTCTATTAATTATCACAAAATGAAAATGATTTATCTCAATATTTGGCATTTTAAAATCAGATGTTTTTTTATTTACTAGAATTCATTTGAAATTCATTTAGACATCAGAACTGTGGATTTCTAAAATCAGACTTTAGTTGGACTTTATGGAAAGATAATAAACAATAACACTTCATTATAATTACGTTAAGTACGGGATCATTAGTTTGACTTTAAGTCGTTTCCTGTCATTTACTACAGAGGAACAAAAAAACAAGAACTACAGATTCAGTTTTCAGTCACAATAATAATCACAAAAACAATTAAACTGGTCATTAAAAGAGTTTCTCTTATTGGCAGCAGAGATATCGAGAAGGCACGAAGCAGTTTACAGAAGTTACTGAACACACGACGAGAAAACAAACTGAACGGATCTAAAGTGATCTGCTGAAGGTCGATCGGGCCGATCGGGCCGATCGGGTCGATCGAGTTGATCGGGTCGATCGGTGAGAGACGAAGAACCAACGAAGAAGAACAGCAGCAGTGTTTCCCTTTAACAGGCTGATGGTGACGCTTTAAAACAGCTGGTCTGATAAAACACACTAGAAACAGACTCTACTGCTCTGACAGTAGAAACAGACTCTACTGCTCTGACACTAGAATCCAGCTTCAGCTTTAAAGAACTGAAGAACTGAAGAAGTAAAGAAGTAAAGAAGTGACGTTAAGAGCAACTCGGTTTCAGAAACCCACTCCGCCGGTCGGTCGGTTGTAAAGAGAACCAAACTGACAGAAACCGGATCGGTTCACACCAGATGATCAGATCAAACGACGGAGTATCAGGAGCACCGGAGGGAGAAACATAAACCTCACAGAGCCGCGGGGGGGGGGGAATATTCAAGATTAAAGTCGTACATTTATAGGAAAAGAATTACAATATTCTATAATAATATTATAAAGTCTTAAATTTACGAGAACAAAAATTCACAAATTTACGAGAAAAGAAATGTAATATTTCCAAAATTAAAGTGGTAAATTTCTGAGGAAAAAAAACAAAAATTTCTGAGATTTTTTTAAAAATATTTTGACAAATTACGAGATTTAATTAATTAATTTAACGAGAAAATTTGTGAGTTTTTTCTTTTAAATTTATGGAAACTTTATAATCTCAGAATATTACATTTTGTACGGTAGATTTGTGAATTTATAAACTCAGAATATTAAAGTTTTTTTCTCGTAAATTTGTGAGTTTTTTTCTTGTAAATTTATGACTATGATCTCAAAGAATATTAACTTTTCTTTCCCATAAATTTATGACTTTATAATCTCAGAGAAAATTCAAGTTTCTTTCTCGTAAATTTGTGAATTTTTTTTTCTTGTAAATTTACGACTTTTATCTTGGAAGTATTATATTTAATTTTTTCTTGTAAATTTATGGAAACTTTATAATCACAGAATATTAAAGTTTTTTTCCCATAAATTTATGACTTTATAATCTCAAGGAATATTACATTTTAGAGTTTTTTCTTTTTTCTTTAGAACCTTATAATCTCAGAGAAACTTCAAGTTGTTTTTGTGATTTATTGTTTCTCAGCTTCGTCCTTTTTAAATATTCTTTTTACCTACAGTGTTCCTGATGCTCCGTCATAAATATCTGCTGAGCAACACTCCTCGATTAATCGGAACAAGTCGAAGGACTCGAGGTCTAAAGTCTGATCAGAGTTTAAAAAACGATTCCAGCGTCATCAGAGTTTGTGCTCGCTCGTTCTAACCTCGACCTTTAGTAGAAAACGTGGAACTGTAAATAAAAACGCACCAAACCAACGAAGAAGAAGAAGAAGAAGAAGAGAGGCGACGACGTTACGTCTGAACTCTGAGAAGAAATGTTTAGTCGGCTTCATTTAACAGCTGAGTGACGTAAAGAACTACAGAATGATTTCAACTGATCGCTTGACTCCAGACGGAGTTTTAAATAAAAACAGGAAACTCCGTCAACGCTGGAATGGCTCTTTCAAAATAAAAGAAAAAGAAACAGTGCGGCTGACAGAACAGACATTTTACAAAATGTACGACAGGGTTCAGAGAGTCGAGAGTGGATGCTGGTGAAATCTGAGTAAGACTGCCGAGTGTGTGTGTGTGTGTGTGTGTGTGTGTGTGTGTGTGTGTGAGTGTGTGTGTGTGTGCGTCCTCCCCTCGCCGTGATGTAAGAAGCGTCTACAGTGTTTGAACTGGAAGAGAAGCGGCGATCACCACCGGACACAGACCTCAAACTGCTCGTAGAAGATTAGTTTTTTTCTATGTTTCAAATATATATTCTGTTTGTACAAGACGGTGATCGTCGCGCCGCAGGAAACGGTCAACATTCAAACGACATTTCAAAGTAAAAGCGAGACGAGTGCTGCCGCGGCGGCTTCCTACATCGATGCTTCCTTCAGAGCTTCCGGCCGCCAACATCCAACATCCAACATCCAACATCTGTCCTGCAGCTGCTCAACATTTAGAGCTTCTCAGCGAAGAAGAGAAACACAGAAAGACGGATGGAGAGAAAAAATGGCGGCAGCGGCGGCGTGACGAAATGGCTGAAGCAAGAGAGGAAGAACACCACCGAGCCCCGCCACCCACCACCCCCCCAATCCCCCCCCCCCCCACCCTGCCTCCGTCCAAACATGCCCTCATCCACCCCCCACCCCCAACCGGGGAATGTAACGTCAACAGTGTGTGTGTGTGTGCGCGTGTGTGTGTGTGTGTGTGTGTGGTTTCGAAGCGAGCGTATGAAGGGTGGCGAGCTCCTAGCAGTCCTCGTCTTTGTCGTCCACGACGCCTTTGAGCCGCAGACGGGCGAAGTCCTCGAAGACGAAGTCGTCGTCCTGGGAGATGCTGCTGTGAGACGGAGAGAAAGAATTCATATTAATTCATTATTATTATTAGTAGTATTATTATTATTATTATTATTATTATTATTAATAATAAAAATAATAATAATAATAGTAATAATAATAATAATAATAATAGTTGTTGACGTGTTGTCAGTCTGGAACAAAGTGAAATAAATAAAACAATAATAATAAACTCACTTTGTGTCGAATTCTATCAAATTGGTGTCGATGGGGGGGTCCATCTCTGGCACAGCTGTAACACACACACACACACACACACACACACACACACACATTAGCATGTCACACCACTGTTTCCATGGAAACTGCTTCTTGGTCTCCATGGAGATTTAGTGCACGATGAAGAGGAGACGAGGAAGGAGAGTTACGTAACGTAACGTCGAGGCTGACGGAGTTAGAGTTCTCAGATTAGACGTTGTTGCAGACATCGCCGCAGACCCCTGGCGCCTTTTACGTGGGCCCGACGCGGTTGGGGCGCACTGAGGACAGTCCGCCCCGGTCAACAGTCGCACCGGGAGCAGGGAGCAGGGAGCCCCTTCCCTCCCCGCAGCGAGTCCTTTGTCCACGGTGTGGCGAGGTCCGTGCGGGGAGCACTGTAAAGCTGCGGCCGCGAGCCACCTTCACCCCGAGCCTTTCCAAGCCGACCTAGAGCCGGTGGCGGTGCACCGCCTCGTATGCGGGACTCCCCAGCCTGCCGTGTGTCGCTCACACCCTCCAGCTGGCTGTTAACGAGGGTCTTTAGGCACAGAGAAGTACTCGTATCGGTACTCGGTATCGGCGAGTACCCAAATGTAAGTACTTGTACTTGGTTTGAGATAAAGTGGTATCAGTGCGTCCCTATCATTTGCATAAAGCAGCATATTGGTCCAACATGTTTGTTAAATACTTGGAAGTGAATCTGTAGATGAAGTTGTAATAATCCAGATGTGTACAGAACGGTGTCGTCAGCATACGGATGGATGTGTACAGAACGGTGTCGTCAGCATACGGGTGGATGTGTACAGAACGGTGTCGTCAGCATACGGGTGGATGTGTATAGAACGGTGTCGTCAGCATACGGATGGATGTGTATAGAACGGTGTCGTCAGCATACGGGTGGATGTGTACAGAACGGTGTCGTCAGCATACGGATGGATGTGTACAGAACTGTGTCGTCAGCATACAGGCGGATGTGTACAGAACGGTGTCGTCAGCATACCGGTGGATGAGAGAGCTGCCAGCAACATTATTTATGAAGATCTTAAAAAGGGTTGGACCTAAATGGACCACTAAGGAACCCCTCAGGACGGGGACAGGGGGACAGGGGGACAGCGGGACAGCGGGACAGACACATGTTCAGAATTTAATTTTCCATAGTAGTTTGCGTGCGCTCTGAATGATCGTTCTTAGAGAGGAATCTCTCGCTGTAGCTGATGACTGTTGGTATTAAATGTCCAGGTTAATATTAAGATGATGCGTTGTGAGGTCACCTGACTGCGGGCGGGACAGCGGCGGCTCCACGGGTTTAGGATGCATTAAGATGAACGGCAGCTCCACCGACACGTCCCTGAAAAACAACAAACAAACACGCCGTCACTTCAGCAGGAAGTCACTGCTCGGTCCACTTCCTGTTTTTAAATCATTGATATTTAGTTCTGCTATGAGGAAACAGGAAGTGATGTCACAGTAGCTGAGTCCATTTCCATGAGGTTTTTATTGTGAAAAACAGCTGAAGCCAACCAATCAGAGAGCTACATGGAGGGTTCAGATGATCATATGACTCTCGTATATTAAAGTGCTCATTATAAACATTTATTATAAACTAGCTTAGCACGAAGGCTAATTCAGTTTAACACTATTTTATTCTCTTTAGTTCCTCTCACTTCTATTTTACAGCTTTTTAATTAAGTTACCATCAGTGAAACTCAACTTCCTGCAATATGTTTCACATTAAAAGCCTAAAATAGAGTACTTGTACCGGTTCTTAATCCAGTTTATCTCTGGTTTAAAGCAATTTATCTCCCAGTTTATCATTTTAAACCAGTTTAAACTGGTTTAAATATGTATAAAACCAGTTAATACTACTTTAAACTGACTTTAGCTCTAATTTAAAGCAATTTGCCTGCCGTTAAAACCCCTTTAAAACCAGCTTATCATTTAAAACCAGTTAAAACTACTTTAAACCTACTTTAATTGTAATTTAAAGCAATTTATCTTTTGTTAAAACACTTTCTAAACTAGTTTATCATTTAAAACCAGTTTAAACTGGTTTAAATATGTTTAAAACCAGTTAAAACTACTCTAAACCTACTTTAATTATAATTTAAAGCAATTTATCTGTTGTTAAAACACTTTCTAAACTAGTTTATCATTTAAAACCAATTTAAACTGGTTTAAATATGTTTAAAACAGGTTGATACTACTTTAAACTCTAATTTAAAGCAATCTATCTGTTGTTAAAATACTTTTTAAACCAGTGTATAATATAAAACCAGGTCTCTCTGGTGTGAATCTGTTTAAAACCAGTTTAAACAAGCGATGAACTGATTTAAAACAACACCTAAATTGCATTAAATTAGAGGCTAACTGGGTGTAAACTGGTTGTAGACGACTGAGTCGCGGTCGGCGACACACAGAGGAAGAGGTAATGTCTGAGACTGAACGAACACTGAGGCTGTCGGTCACATTTACCTGTCCAACATGCCTCTCAGCAGCCTGCAGGGGGGGACACACAGAGGGGGAGGAGGGTGGAGGAAGAGGAGGGAAGCCAAACAAAAGAACCAAAAACACAGAGGGGAGATGAAATGAAAAGCAGGAGGCGACATGTTCACAACAAGTTCACAACCTAAAAGCAAAGCACAGTGAGGAGC
>NC_051285.1:525016-572516 GCF_015220745.1 Sebastes umbrosus | reverse complement strand
TATATTACTGTATTACTATATTACTGTATTACTGTATTACTCTACGTCTTGCTGCTTGTTGTGTTAAACATAGTAAATAAATGTCTGTAATGTCCTCAACCTGTTGATTCTAAAACCTTCACATGTCATTTTGTTGTATTTATTTTATTAATTGTATTATTTATTTACACAGTCAATTAAACCTCTGTAACCCATTACTCATGAACGTAGCATATTTGAGCCTTTTATAGCCTTTTTTTATTTAAATTTTTTTATTTATTTATTGAAGTTTTGTTATTTTTTATTTTTTTTCACATTAGATTTAAATTTTTAATTAAAAGTAAAAATAAATTTCCATACATGACAAAGAAAACATATGTCATTCTTTTTTATTTATCTACTTATTTAATAATTTTATTGTGTTGTTTTTTTTTCCACATAGTGGATTTAACTTCTGTTACCCATTTCTCATAAAAAAAATTGCATATTTTAGCTTTTTATTGGCAGTCATGGTGTAATCTGGAGTTTCTTTTTTCTTTTTTTGTTTTGTTATTTTCAACAACAAAAAAATCTAATTTTTTTCACATTAGTTTTTAATTTTTAATTAAAAGTAAAACAATTTTTTTCATACATGACAAAGAAAAACAGAAAATGTTCACCCCTCAGGAACAGACACAAGTGATTAATGAATTCTGTAAACAGCTGTGATTAATGTTCTGTTGATCAGCTGATCGATTAATGGACTGGATCAGAACCTTAAAGCTCGTCCAGCTTCAGGAGAACAAACATCTCAGGGATCTACTAAATAAAAGCTGACAGATTTGAATCCCTCGTAGACTCAGAGCTGTTCTCTGAAGTGGGACCCGGGACTGAGGTGGACCCCCTTTAGAACCAGGTTCCTGCAGGTCTGGACTCACCTCTTGTGGATCTTCTCTTCTATTGACTTGGCACAGAAAGCTCTGATCTCAAAGTCCACGCCGCAGGCCTGCAGAGAGACCAGAGACACCAGAGGTGATGATCCACTCTGAAACACTCTGAACACGTTACAGGATATTTAACAGGAAGGCAAAGTGACGGCGTGTTGAATGTGTGCGTTACCTTCCCGGTGTCCTCTGGACCGGGCTGTAAAGTGACTGAACATGGGAGGTTCTGAGGAATCTGAACCAGCAGAGACAAGAAAAACACAGTCAGTGGTTTCACAGAGTCGCGTCGCTGGAGACGGGTTCTAACTGGCTCCATATGAAGCCTAACAGACCGGACCGTACCAGACCAGACCGGACCGGACCGGACCAGACTGAACCAGACCAGACTGTACTGGACTGGACTGGACTGGACCGGACCAGACCGGACCCCCCCCCTCTACTGACATGTGATCTCATCTGACCGACTACCGTCCACCATAAAGAACAACTAGAACGGAGTGTAGAGATTAGAGGAAGTCAGTGAGGTGTGAAGGTGAACCTGATGGTTCAGCTAATGTGATGAAGGGATGATGATGATGATGATGAAGAGCGGTACCGTCCTGACTGCCTCAGATTACAGAGATTACGTCAGCGGTTCACTGAAACTCTTCATCCGTTAGCGGTGAACCCACAGAGACGGAGAGACGGAGAGGTGGAGCCGACGCCGACGCGGCGTTAATTCATTCAGAGAGACGTACGATCACGACTTTGATGACATCACAGACATCAGGCTGCTGCTGCAGCACACAGGAAGTCCTCAGATTCCGACTCGACAACATTTTTTGGACATTTGTTTGACATTTTTCTGACTTTTTTTTCCGAACAATTTGTCAGACACCTTTTGGATATTTTTCAGTCATGTTTAAAAAAAACTAAATTCTGACATTTTTCTAATATTTTTTCGGATATTTATTTAACTTTTTAAAAACTTTTTCTTTGGACATTTGTCGGACATTTTTCAGATATTTTTTCCGGACATTTTTTTTTTCGGACTTTTTGACTTTTCCAGACATTTTGACTTTTTAAAACCTTTTTTTGGACGGTTGTTTAAAATTTTTCAGACTTTTTTTTTTTTTTTTTAACGTTTTCGGAATTTTTGTTATTTTTTTGGGGGGGCTTTTTTTTTTTTTTTTACTTTCCCCGTATATTTTTCAGATATTTTCCAGACATTTTTTATTTACTTTTTTTTCGGACATTTGTTAGACATTTTTCTGACTTTTTTAAAGCCTTTTTATTACTTTTTCTTGACATCTTTCGGATTTTTTCTCACTTTAAAAAAATAAATAAAAATTGACATTTGTCGAACATTTTTTTTAACATTTTTTTCGGACATTTTCTTTTTACTTTTTCAAAACTTTTTTTTGTACATTTTGTCGGAAATTTTTTCGTTTAATTTTTCGTACTCCACTCGGTTAGTTTCGTACCTGTCTGGAGGGATGGGATGCTTTGTCAACAGCTTGTTGGGGATTTAATCTCATGTTAAGGAAACAGATCTTTGGAGAGTTTATTGGTCAGAAACCCGTCAGACCGACTCTGAGCAAGAGGAAGTGTTGCTGCATCATTTACCAGCTCACTATCAAATAGTTCCAGGAACTAAAGTTCCTTTATTTGCATCCTCATATGAATATGTGTGTCTCATTTGCGGTGTGAGCGTGTCAGTCTTTAGAAGATGTAACGTCGAGCGCCACTTCACCAAAAGTCCACGGCAACTTTTCACAGGACTTTTCAGCAGGTGAAGCTGAAGACGGTCTCTGTTTACCAAACGGACGTAGAAGCCATCGCAGAAACTGAGGCTTAGTTTAGTGGAGAACATCCTAACGAGGAACATCCTAACGAGGAACATCCTAACGAGGAACAGGAGGCCGTCGGCGAGGTCTTCTTGTGTTTCCTCTAAAGAACAACGTGTTGTTGTATTTGCTGCAGTGAGACTGATAGACTGATAGACTGATAGACTGATGTCTGAGTTGTAGTCAGTTAATGAATTAAATAAAGAGGAAATAGAGATGGAACAGGAGACGGAGAACTAGAGTCAGGTGGACTTCCTGTTCGGAGTACCAGTTTAAACCGGTTTGATGTTATGCAAACCAGCTGAACCAGCACCTGTATATAATATAATCATACATTCTAATAGATATAGAGTCCATGATCGAGCTGGCTGAGACCTTATTACAGGACCAGGGGCTGATGGGGGTCCTGGTCTCCATCATGTTTACAGTGTGAATGAGGACCAGGAGCTGATGGGGGTCCTGGTCTCTAGTGTGAAGGAGGACCAGGAACCGATGGGGGTCCTGGTCTCAGGGACTCACAGTGAAGTAGAAGGGGTGTGCATGCTGGCCCAGTTTCTTCAGCAGCCTCTCCTGCAGCCGGCTGTTGGGTTTCTTCTCCTCCGGCACCGGAGGGAAGGCCTGAGACACAGAGAGAGAGAGAGGAGAAGAAGAAGAAGAGAGATGACATCATGTTCAGGTGTTCAGGTGTTCAGGTGTTCAGGTGTTGTTCAGGTGTTCAGGTGTTCAGGTGTTCAGGTGTTTATGTGTTCAGGTGTTCAGGTGTTTATGTGTTAAGGTGTTCAGGTGTTCAGGTGTTCAGGTGTTTATGTGTTTATGTGTTAAGGTGTTCAGGTGTTTATGTGTTCAGGTGTTTATGTGTTCAGGTGTTCAGGTGTTCAGGTGTTTATGTGTTTATGTGTTCAGGTGTTCAGGTGTTTATGTGTTTATGTGTTAAGGTGTTCAGGTGTTCAGGTGTTTATGTGTTTATGTGTTCAGGTGTTCAGGTGTTTATGTGTTTATGTGTTAAGGTGTTCAGGTGTTCAGGTGTTTATGTGTTTATGTGTTTATGTGTTCAGGTGTTCAGGTGTTCAGGTGTAGTTGGAGGTTTGGAGGCGGAGTTCTCACCTGGAAGGTGGATATGTAGAGATCCTTCCTGAAGGACAGACCCAGGACGTCCAGGTCCTCACGGCCATATCGGAACGCACAGGTGAGCGTGACGAAGACTACAGGGAGGAGGAGGAGGAGGAAGAAGAGGAGGAGGAGGAGGAGGAAGAGGAGGAGGAGGAGGAGGAAGAGGAGTAGGAGTAGGAGGAGGAGGAGGAGGAGGAGTAGGAGGAGGAGGAGGAGGAAGAAGAGGAATGTTACCTGTCCCTTCTATCTTCAGTAAAATCAGTTCTCTGAACCTTTACTTTCTTTAGTGAAAGTGAAACTCATTAAAACATTAAATCTATTTCTCATCTATTATTTATATTTTATTAGACATGTTTCTTTTAATCTCTGTAAGATATTGATCTAGTTTTGATTCCTTATTAAATGTTTAATACATTTATTCTCTGTCTGAAAGCTGCTGAACACTTTACCTTCAACTTCCTGTTTATACCTGCACAGACCTCTACTACAGTATATATATATATATATATATATATACACACACTATATACAGTATTATAGATTATACTTTATTTTAGATATATATTAAACATACACACACGTCTACCACAGTACTATATTTTAGACCTTATTTTATATGTATATTCTATATTTTATACATAATTTAAACAAACACACACGTCCTCAGATGTTCAGGAGGAAGCAGTCCTACCTTTCCTGTCCTTCAGGTACTCGGGGTCGACGAGGATCACGCCATCTGTCATGTCAGCAGGAAGGAGGGAAGACAAACCGCCACGTCATCACACAGTTCAGAGCCGACCGTCCAATCACAGACCGGCTCAGCAGCTCTGATCGTCCAATCACAGACCGGCGCAGCAGCTCCGACCAACGTTCATTAAATAAACCTGACTTCAGGTCACTCTTCAGTGATCACGTTACTAAAGTTTACATACAACTCTTACAAATAACCTATATTATATCAGATACATAACGTCTATTAAACAGATATTTGAGTTCATAAATATCAGAAAAGCATCATGATTAATGATTTTAACATCTGGAGTCGTGGACAGTAAACACTGAACCTCCGTAAGCCTCCAGATGTGCCGACTCACCTACTGCGTCCACGTGGTCCAGGTGATCCACAAAGTCTCTCTTTCCCAGGTACACTGTCACCTGAACGGACCAATCACAGCGTCACACGTCTGAGGTTATTATTCATTCATTTCTCCTGTTTTCTTTATAAGAAAAATCTTTTTCACACGACTAAAACTTCAGACATGATCAATCACATCATCAAATTAAACTCTTCTGTTTAATTTCCACTTTTATTTATTTATGTAATTATTTTTAAATTTATTTATTTATTTTTGCATTTATTTATTATTTATGTATTTAAGCATTTATGTCTGCATTATTTTCCCTTTGCATTTATTTATTATTTATTATTTATTTTATATTTATTTTTAAATGTATGCATTTATTTATGTATTTAAACATTTATTTCTGCATGATTTTGCCTTTGCATTTATTTTTTATAAATTTTATATTTATCTTTAAATGTATTTTCTTATTTATGTATTTAAGCATTTTTTTCTGCATGATTTTCCCTTTACATTGCACGCCTTATTTATTTTCCCTAACTTATTTATTTCTGTATTTATTCAAAAAAAACATTTTTACTTTTAATGCAGTATTATATATTATTTTATATATATTAATAAATATTTTAAAAATACACACACGTCTACCACAGTATTATAGATTATATTATTTTATATATATTCTATATTTAATAAATATTTTAAACCTACACATGTCTATCACAGTATTATATATTTGATCTAAATGTATCTTATATGTATATCATATCTTTAATATATTTTAAAAATATGATTTTATATATATACTTTTAACACAGTATTATGTTATTTTATATATATTCTATATTTTAGATATATTTTAAACCTACACACACACGTCTATCACAGTATTTATAATGCAAATTAAAACAGAAATATCAATTTATGTCACATTTTATCAATTAATTAATGGCTATATTTATTTTTAATATTATCATTGCTAGTTTTAATGACATTTATTTATTTATTCCTTTATTTTTGAAACCCTGATTGAGACTCATGTAGTGAATGAGATGTTATAAATATCCAGAGAACGCTCATTAAACCTGAATAATATCAGCAGATCACACGTCTCCATCTGAACATGATCCACCCACAATAATTCAAAATATCCAACACAACAGAATCAAACTCAGAATAATAGAGGAATAATAGTAAACGTGGTCATGGTGATGAAGGAACAGCTCATCTAGTGCATTATCTTGTCTTCTGATTATTTAAATCACAATCTGGCTTTATTATTTTATATAAAATCATGTTTATATTCCTGTTTGGTTCCGGCTGTTCTCTCCTTCATCGCTGCACAGGAACAACTTCTGTACTAGTACTCATAATGAAGTAGTTTCTCATGGTGGTACTACTACTTGTACTATGTGAGTACTCTTTATGTGCCAGCAGCAGAGGGAGGAAGAGGAGCTGACTCACCTTACAGTTGGGGCTCGACTTCTTGAAAACTCTGAGAGGTTCAGAAAGAGGAAGAAGAGGAAGAAGAGGAAGAAGAGGAAGAAAAGACTGACGTTAGTTTTCTTTAATTTGTGTGAATCAACATGAGAAACATCATTTCAGACAGTTGTTTGAAATGTTTGGTGTCGGTGGGAGACGTCAGGAGGAAATGGTGCAAACGAGGCCACGGCCTGTTTCAACACAGCAGGAAGCCGAGGGGGGGGGTTAGTGGTTAGAGTCTATGTGATCGGGGTCATTATGGGCTGTCACCACACCGCTTTAATACGGGGGAGGTCCAGCCCTTCCTGTTCCAGATACCCAGGAACCACTTCACCTGTTTCAGTTAGATTAAATCTACTCAGTTCATCAGAAACACAATCAATAATTAATAATCAATAATCAGGTTCTATTGTTCCTGTCTGAATAATAACTCACAGACATGATACCAGCTGGTTTAACTCTTCATTCACCAGGAATGTTTAAAATAAAAAATAAATTTACAGATATTAAAAAATAAACTTGAAATAATGTCCATTAATCACGTCTAGTTCAAGATGTTTATTGTCACGTCGGTTGTTATACAGGTACAATAGTGTGGAATTAAAGAAAATTAAAGAATAAATAAAGTTATATTACAATAATAAAAGGAAATACTTTGTACCAGGGCCTAATAGAACATATACTGAGATATATATATATATATATATATATATATATATATATATAGTAAGAGGCAGTGAGATAAATATAGAAGCAGAGTTGGATACTATAAAAATATTGCACAGGCATTTATTTTTTATGTTTTTTATATTGCACATTATGTATTGATTGAAGTGTTGCATGTTTATTGCACAGACATTTTTTCGAATATTTTTCACACATTTTACTAATAATTTTTTTAAACATTTTTCACAAATTTGTCGGAATTTTTTCAAATATTATTCACATATTTTACTAATACTTTTTGGACACTTTTTGAGATATTTTTCACATATTTTACTAATAATTTTTTTAACATTTTTCACAAATTTGTCGGAATTTTTTCAAATATTTTTCACATATTTGACTAATAATTTTTGGATATTTTTTGAGATATTTTATCACATTTTACTTCTAATTTTTGGAAATGTTTTGAGATATTTTTCACATAAATTTACTTATAATTTTTTTTACATTTTTCAAATATTTTACTTATAACTTTTGGACATTTTGAGATATTTTCACATGTTTACAGAATGTGCCCCATTTACCTCCAGTCATCCCTCGATCCCTCAATAATGATCCTGATCACAGTATTGATCATCACCATCAGAGCACCAGAGAGGACGTGGACCATCGAGGTTCACACCGTCACTGTGAAACGGTCACTTCCTTTAACACCTGACGCCTCAACACGCAAACAGGAAGTAACAACTAACGCCGGTTCTCCTCCTCACCGGTCTGAAGCTGAAGCAGCTAAACAACGAGCCGCCATCCTCTGAGCAGCTTTCACTGTTTAACAGCCAGTAAAGTGTTTACAGCAGCAGCAGCAGCTCCAGCTGACGGCCGCTTCCTGTCACAGATCAACGTTGCCGCCACAGTTATATTTAGATCACTTCAAAGCACACATTAAAAGTGATTTACAGGTTTCTGTGGCTCCACTTTCTGGCACTAAACTTCTGTTTATCACTGGACTGATTTCAGCTTTAGAACACTGAAACACTGATGATCTCCACTGTAGCTCTACCACTTATTAATGAAGAGAAGAAGAAGAAGCTCAATCAGAACTTTAGTGGCGTTCCTCTCAGCCGTGCTCGTCTTTAGAAGGACGTAGTCGGACCGGCCGCCGTGAGAATAAACCAGCCGGCTGCGTGTGAACTCAAACACGGACTGGCCTCGTGGCTCAAACAGTGATGGTTGACCCACGATGGTCTGTGGGCTCATATCTGGATAATTATTAGAAAACTTTGTGAAGAAAAAATACTGAAAAATGTGCGAAAATTATTCAAAAAACTATTTCATGAAAATGTCTAAAAAATATATGAAACATTTTAGTAAAATACCTGAAAAATATCTGAAAATTATTAATAAAATATGTGGAAAAAATATCAAAACAATGTTTGAAAAAATGTCCAACAAATGTGTGAGAAATATCAGAAAATTGGCAAGAAATTATTTGAATAAAATGTGAAACAATTAGTGAAAAATAGCCAAAATGATTAGTTAAATGTGAGAAATAAATGAAAAATATTAGAAAAAAATGTCTGACAAATATGTTAAAATATCCGAAAGATTTCTTAAAATTCTTAGTAAAATATATGAAAAACATCTCAAAATATTTCCATAAGTTATTAGTAAAATATGTGAAAACATGTCCGAAAAACATCCAAATTATTTGAGTAAAATATGTGAAAAAATGTCTGAAAATTCTTAGTAAAATATGTGAAAAATAGTTATTATTGAAGGAAAGAAGAAGAAGCTGATTGTGTTTTTCTCCGCCGCCTTTAGAAGGACGTAGTTTCAGGTATTCAGTAATAAATAAAATGACTGATGGATAATAAAAACATTATTTCAGCTCCAGTTTCAGATTAAAATGTTGAAGCTGATTCAGACGTGACGGAGAAGATTCAGGATCTGAGGTTGTGTTTTTGATTTCATCAGATGTTTCTCTCTTCAGATCCTCGCTGAGCGTGAGCCGAGGTCGGACCGGCCGCTGTGGGAATAACGCTCCTCATGAAAACAGCCGTCTGCGTGTAAACACACTTTAACGCTCGGCTGGCTGCTGACGGGTAAACACGTCGCCGCTGATCCTCCGGTAGCCATGGCGGCTCAGACAAACAGACTGAGGACGTCCCCGTCCGTCCCCCAGAGACCGAGGTGATGCCAAGTCTTCGTGTCTGGACAAGAACCGACTGGTTTCTATCAGCTGCTTTTAATAGTTCCAGTGGAGATTCATTGTCCCGTAACGACGCAGCAGTTTTTTCATAAAGTGTTAATAAATAAACATTATTATAACACGAAAATAACAGCTTTTACATTTCTATTATCACTAACTACATTATTTTATATATATATTGTTAACTTTATTTGATCCTCTGGTTTTTTTATGTTTTTATGATCCCCTTTGTTGTTTGTTTTTTATTCTATTGTTGTTGTTTTTTTATTATAGACCGTATATAAGAAGAAACACATTTTAATAAAATATGTGAAAAATATCTGAATATTATTGGTAAAATATTCAAAACTTATTCTAGAAAATGTCCGATAAATATGTGAAAAATATCTGAAAAATGTCTGAAAATTTTAAGTAAAAAAAACTTTCTGTAAATTAGGAAAATATATTAAAATATGTGAAAAAATGATATTGAAAAATTTCCGAAAAATATTTTAAACATTTTAGTAAAACATCTGTAAAATGTTCAAAATCATTTTGTGAAAAATGTCCAAATATAATGAGTTATTAGTATTAAATATGTGAATCATAATTATTCAAACAAAAATGCCAAAAATATTCTCCAATGAGACGATTTGATGCTTTTCTTCATAATTCATGAAAATAAACTGAATGTTTGAGTTTTGGACCGTTGGAGGAATAAATCTACCAGACCTGTCACTATTAACTGATTTATAAAGACAATAAGAGTCAGAATATTCAAAGATCAATCACACATGAATCTGAGTTATTGATAACAGAAACATGTGATGGGGTTCTGACATCATGTCAGCAGCTATCAGCTCTGATCTGTCTGCTGCTTCTCTGCTTCTAAAGCTGATTAACGTCTCTACTGATGCTTTCAGCACTCTGTCAGATTACAGACCAGGGACCAGGACCAGGACCAGGACCAGGACCAGGACCAGGACCAGGACCGGGACCGGGACCAGGACCAGGACCAGGACCAGGACCAGGACCAGGACCAGGACCAGGACCCGCCCTGTTCTCACACACGGATCCACGCAACAGGACGCCGTTCACGCTCCGTTACACCTGGAAAAACACGCTGAGCCAGAAGACGAGGAGGAGGAGGAGCAGGAGGAGGAGGACGAGGAGGAGCAGGAGGAGGAGGAGGAGGAGGAGCAGGAGGAAGAGGAGGAGGAGGAGGAGGAAGAGGAGCAGGAGGAGGAGCAGGAGGAAGAGGAGGAGGAGCAGGAGGAAGAGGAGCAGTAGGAGGAGCAGGAGCAGTCCTGACGTCCTAAAACTACCTGTGACGGTTCCTTCACTCACTCAGCAGATTATATTAATGATGACGTCTCATTTGTTTATTAAATAAGATTACATCTATAATATATAATAATGCATATATACTAATATATATACTAATATAGATACGTCTCATCTGATCAACTGATCACAGGAGTCGATCAATCCCGGTTCAACGTGGCCGACATCCTTCCTCTCTAGAAGGTCATACGTGCTTTTATTTAGTCACATCTGGACTGTTGTCATGTTAAAGCCAAACGAGGAGGTAGAAAGACGACATCACACCAGTGCTGTTCTGGTCTCTCTTCACTGGTTCCCAGTCAGGTTTAATATGGTATTGATCATATCTAAACTGGGCCGTCCATCTTAGTCCACTAACACTCAACAGATCAGTGAAAGGGAGTTCCTCCTCTTTAGATCTGGGTTTCCTGAGACGTGCTCACAGGTTTATTAGAGGAAACAGAAACAGAGTTGTTTACTGCCTGTTTGGATCCTAATGTAGATCAGTCAGACTCACTCTGGTTGTATTAAAAACAGTTTCAGCGACACGTAGCACCAAAACAAAGCTGCTCTTTACTCAGGAAACAAACTGTGCAACACTAATCTATCTACTCTCTCATGTTCAGTACGGCGGAGACATCAGATAACAACCGTCCAATCAGAACAGAGTATGTGCATTACTTCTATTACTACACAGCTTCATACAGACCAGAGGCTGAATGATACCACGACGTCTATCTGTGAACGCAGCCTGAGTCCACACTCAGGACTTACACAGATTCAAGACTCAAACTTATATTAGATTACACTTTACACGTCCGACAGGGTCAACAATCAGAGGTGACCGCGTGGTAGCGTAGCGTTCTACTGTGTACGTGTATCCTCCCAGCAGACGGTACAAACAGAAGTACTATGAGTCTGTTCGGGAGTTTAATCAACGCTTAAAGGTGTCTGAAGATCTGAACATCTTTTAAATCACTTCTTAACACGTCTTTTTAAAAAAGACTTTTATTAACTACTAGTCCAATGTTTAAGGTTTTTTATTTCCCAGTTCTGCTTTGTTATATTTGATTGTATTTTATTCTCCGTAGTTTTATTGGCTGGATTTTATTTAATGTGGTGTTGATTTGTTCTAATTTGGTTTTCCCATGTAAAGCTAACAGTAATACTGTTTTAAAACAGTGCTATAGAAATAAAATGATTTTCATTATTACTACTACTAGGGCTGCACGATTAATGGAATATTAATCATGATCACGACTTTGGTTTTCCACATTAAAGGAACATGATGGACTGTTATTGAGGTTTAAAATGCTCCGCTCACAGCAAACTGTGAGTTCCGGAGAAGTATCTCATTTTAAGTGTTATCTTGATGCAAAGATTTGCACATTAGCAGGAACGCAGCACAACATGGAAGTGAAAGCAGCGCCGTCTTTATTTAAACATGAAACTGCAATTAAAATATAAAAATAAATAATCAGGTTGCCTTGGCAACCAGTTCTTGGCCTTTGGTTTCCATCAGTAACGTCTACTACTGGTGCCTTCAAATGAAACTCCTGAACTCGTGTTTACAACATGGGAAGTCGTGTACACGATGTGCTTGGCGTTCAAGTGGTTAAGTCGGGAGAACACCGCTGCTAAGCAACGGCAGTATTAACGATACCGTCGGCGTCTAGAAGACACAGAGGCTAACAAGCTAGCAAACTAGCAAGCAGGTAACATAATGCAGTAAATGTAAAGACATGAGGACAGAGGAGAAAGATGAGGCCATTGGGAATATCAACATCGTCCTCAGATATATTAAAAAATTACAAAGAAAAACAATATACAACTACAATATATTAACTTATTATGCACCGAGAAATGAACTGCCAAGGCCTCCGCCATTTCTGACAACGTCTAGAAACACGTCACAAGTCGGGAACTTTCAGAAACTTTCCACTGACGGGGTCGTGAATATGACATGAGGCGGGGGTTCATACGGACTCTACTGGTGAACACGGGTGAACACGACCTCATCTGAACCAGTAAAAACAGAAACAGCAAAACGTGCATCCCAAAACAAATGCTGTTTTTTTACAGTCAGAACCAGAACCAGAACCAGAACCAGAACCAGAACCAGAACCAGACAACACTGATGGTACGTCGGTGCGTTTACTCACATGCACAGTCTTCTGTTTCAGAGACAAAGCTGAAGCTGATTAACTGAAGTTGAAAAGTTCAACTACCAACATCACAAACTAACGTGAACGTCGATACAACGGAAAACTAACCAGATGAACCCGAACACAAAACTAAAAGGAAACTTGTGAAGTCTCGGGAGGTGAAGTGTCTCGCTGTCTTTGAGCCGGACGGAAGAATTATAAAACAATAACAACAACACACACGACATGTATACATGTCCTATTCTCATTACTGAGGCCCTGACACACCGAGCCAACGGACATAAAAACACAACTATGAGCTGAAAACATAAAAGCTGACATTTATCTTCATCACTACGAGCAACACCTTTAACATCACTAATATATAAACAGGCGATACAGTCGTCACTGAAACGCTGGATATGTCCACAGAGGTTTGGTGGGATGGAAGAACTGAACTATAGTCGGTCTTCCTGGATGATAACGTCTCTATTATTCTGTCTGCATCATGTTTGTCTTTCCTCCTGCTCGCTTCCTCTCCTCCCAGTTTCCCACCTGTTTCCTAACAGGAAGTGACTGAGGAGAGTTTAGTGGACGTCAACGGAGCTGTTTGTTTAAATCACTGATGATTTTACACGTTTCAACCTGGCAGCCTCAACCTGAACATCTGATAGACCGGTAAACACTCAACCTGAACATCTGATAGACCGGTAAACACTCAACCTGAACATCTGATAGACCGGTAAACACTCAACCTGAACATCTGATAGACCGGTAAATACTCAACCTGAACATCTGATAGACCGGTAAACACTCAACCTGAACATCTGATAGACCGGTAAACACTCAACCTGAACATCTGATAGACCGGTAAACTGAGAGCTGGAACCTTTAGTATCCACAACAAACATGTAAACAGATTACAGCTCCCAGTCAGCACTTTAACCCCTCAGTCATCGCCTTACGAGCCGGAGTTCAGCCAATCACAACCCTGGACTGTATACAGGTGAGGAACCACCTGATCAGCTGATATAAACAGAGAGAAACCAGGTAAACAGGATTGTTTGAAAACCTGCACATAGTTCTCTCTAACGCTGATGTGGAGCTGCAGATGCTTCATTAATAAAGACTAAAACAACATAAATCAATAAGGAGAGTCAAAAATAAACATCCTGAAGCTTAAAGAAACCTGAATATCAGTCTGTTAGGATGTAACATGTTCCAAGTGTGTCAACATCATCTCCATCAGTCAGATGATGTTTCACTGTTTACTGTTAACCAGCATCTAAAGAAAACTCTCATTCACTCTCCTGTTAGCTGTAATTCAAAGAGAAGCCTTCAAAACACACCAACAGCTGATTAGCATAAGCCTGTGATACCAAAAAACACCAGAAATCAGCCTGTTAGTAGCAGGCTAACTCACCATCACACCAAACTCCATTCAAAAATATTAACATTTAACAAATCCTCATGTTATCAACAATATAAAACACAACTCTGCATGCATTATGATTCATTCAGGTGTTGAGTTAAAATCGGCGTTCACACATCCAGCATGCAGCACTTTAATTCAATAATATATCAAGTTTAACTGAATGTGAATACATTTATCTGTGCAATATATCCTTGATGTAATATACACCTCAAGTGCAACTACCTTTGTTTACATTTTTATTTATTACATCTACCTATTCTACAAGTGCAATTACCTCTGTTTACATTACATCTATTTTTTATATTTCATACCTCCAGTGTAACACTTCTGTTTATATTTATTTATTACATTTACTTGACCTGTTTTATTTGCTTTATAACTGTGTGTTTTACCTGTTCTATGTTTTATCTGCCTCGTTTAGTCTCATCAAGTATTTGTTTTAAAGCACTGACCAGAAATGAATAATAAAATAAATGTATCTTACTTAGTGTTATTGTATTAGACACACCAAACTCCATTCAAAATATGAACATTTTAAGCATCCTTCATGTTGTCACCAATATAAAACACAACTCTGCATGTATTATGAATCATTATGAATCATTGAGCTGTTGAGTTAAAATCGGCGTTCACACATCCAGCATGCAGCACTTTAATTCAATATTATATCAAGTTTAACTGAATGTGAATACATTTGTCTGTGCAATATATCCTTTGATGCAATATACACCTCAAGTGCAACCACCGTTAATTATATTGTATTAATTACATCTACTTTACCTATTCTACAAGTGCAACTCCCTCTGTGTTGAGTTAAAATCGGCATTCACACATCCAGCAAGCAGCACTTTAGTAGCAGGCTAAACCGGATAGCCCAGCATCGCACCAAACTCCATTACAAATATGAACATTTTAAGCATCCTTCATGTTGTCAACAATATAAAACACAACTCTGCATGTATTATGAATCATTATGAATCATTCAGGTGTTGAGTTAAAATCGGCATTAACACATCCAGCATGCAGCACTTTAATTCAATAATATACCATGTTTAAGTGTAGATGTCTATAGGCGGATACCGCCCACTACGGCCGTGTTATCATGTTAAAGCACCAACAGGGAATTCATGCCTACGACACTAAACGTATTATATATATGGTTTTTAAAGTGCCGATGCGTGTGTTAGGCGTGTTTATATATATATAATGCGTGGTAATGATGTGTTAGTTAGGCTAAAGAGATGCATTAGGAGGAAGTGTTAAATTGAGTGTTTAGTGAGTGGAGTCTGGTGCAGCAGCCTGTCTGCTAACAGCTAACCTCTCACTATAACCGCACCCTGCAGAGCTACCAGATCACCAGAGGGGTAAAGGTGCTCTCTGTGTCCGGGTATAGGCTCTCATAAAGCGGGTAAACATCTCTGTAAAGCCTCCTCTAACCCGGGCTAAGCTAGCTGCTAGCTAACTGCGTGATGCTAACTAGCCGTTAGCCGTTAGTTGCTAGCTGTTAGCCTGGTTCTGGTTCTGGTTCTGGTCCTACCTGGTGCCCGCCTTGTCCCCCATCTCCTCGGCAGGATAGATCCCGAGTAAAGGTGTGGTTGGACTGAGTGCTCCTCTCAGCCGTCCCGACTCATCAGCTCCTGCTCGCTCTGCTGCTGCTGCTAGCTGCTAGCTGCTCGCTCCGGGTGTTACTCTGCTGGTGTGAGTGAGTCTCTGATGAGGAGAGAGGAGAGGAGAGGAGAGGAGGAGAGGAGGAGAGGAGAGGAGAGGAGAGGAGAGGAGGAGACAAGACTCCTCTCTGCTTCCGCAAAGACACGATCCCTGCGTGTGCGTGTGCGTGCGTGCGTGTGGCTGCAGATCACGTTGCGCAACTCTCAGAGTCTCCTGCAAACATCACAACACCAAACATCACACTACAGTTACACACATATCTACACACTACAGTCACACACACATGTTACATGTTGTTACATACACACATATCTACACACTACAGTTACACACATGTTACATGTTGTTACATACATCCTGTATACAGCTTCATAGACTGCACATATCTACATACTACATTCATTTATTATACATACTACAGTTATTTATTTATTGTTATTTATTGTACATATTACCTTTATTTATTTATTGTTATTTATTGTACATACTACATTTATTTATTATACATACTACATTTATTTATTTATTGTTATTTATTGTACATACTACATTTATTTATTATACATACTACATTTATTTATTTATTGTTATTTATTGTACATACTACATTCATTTATTATACATACTACATTTATTTATTTATTGTTATTTATTGTACATACTACATTTATTTATTTATTGTTATTTATTGTACATACTACATTTATTTATTTATTATTATTTATTGTACATATTACATTTATTTATTTATTGTTATTTATTGTACATACTACATTTATTTATTTATTGTTATTTATTGTACATACTACATTTATTTATTTATTGTTATTTATTGTACATATTACATGTATTTATTGTACATATTACATTTATTTATTGTACATATTACATTTATTTATTGACAGACTGTATACACTATATTCACCCATTCACTCTGTATCTTTTATATCTCTATTATTGTTTTTATAATGTGTGTATACCTGTACCTCTCCTGTGTTTCACTCTGTTTGCTGATGTTGCTGCTTTGACACCTGAATGTCCCTCCAGGGATTAATAAAGGTTCATCTTATCTGATCTTATCTTTTCTTACATACACATACATGTTGTTTGGTTACGATGACCCAGAACTCTTTATAGATATTTAAATAATATCCTCCTCACAAACACTAACCATACACTTCCACACAACACACACATTTGTCTTTTTTATATATTTACTGTACTGTTGTTATTATATATATCTTGCTCTAATCGTTTGTTATCACTATTATGTAGTCATATTATGTCTTTATATTAATCTTGTCTCTAGCTGGAGGCTTCAGATCAGCACAGTGTTGTTTTTTTCCTCTTCCTGCACTGAATATTATTCATTTATTTCTTTTATTATGTTGTATAGTTTGAAATTGTGCAAAAATAAATAAACAAAATAAACAAATACAAATATGAATGTTTATCAGTGCTGCACACTGTTTACACATCTGGCTACAGCTGAGATGTGTACTTAAATATATATATTTTTTAAAGAAATATGCTGAAAACTTAAAAATAAACTGTATTTCTGTATTTAAAGGTCCCATATTATAAGAAAGTGAGATTTCCATGTTCTTTTTATTATAAAGCAGGTTTAAATCCTATATAAATACTGTGAAAGTATTGAAACACTCAATCAACAGGGAAATACACACAGCCCGTATTCAGAAACTCTGCATTTGAAACAAGCCGTCAGGATTTCTGCCCATTTGTGATGTCACAAATATACAATATTTAGACCATTTACACAATTTTAAACGTAAACATTATAAATGTGTCCCAGTTTATTTCCTGTTGCAGTGGATGTGAATATCATCAGCTGACAGGAGGTACACATGGACCCAAGCTGTTGCCTAGCAACGCAATTCCGTTGCAATTCTGTTGAAATGAGCTAAAACGGAGCGTTGAAAATTAGCATAATATGGGACCTTTAAAGCAAGTTTGAGCTTTAAGGAAATGTGTTATTATTATGATTTGCTTCCTCTCTGAGAGTCAGAGGTTCAGATTGATATTGATAAAACTCTCATGTCTGTACAGTAAATATGAATCTGGTTAGCTTAGCTTAGCATAAAGACTGGAAACAGGTGGAAACTGCTAGCCTGGCTCTGTCCGAAGGTAAACATACCTACCAGATCCTACAGCTGTTTATAAAATACTCACAAACGTTTGTGCGGCTCTTTGTCTTATTTCATTTGGACCTTTCTTTTATTGTTTTACATTTTGTATTATTGTCTTTCTGCACCTTTCCATGTCTTTAACTGTGAATACCTGAGACAGATCAGCGGTCCTCCTCTCCTGGAGGACAGTCTGACTCGTCTCCTGTTGTCTTTAAATGTGCTGTATTAATAAACTGTAACTTCTGTCATTATGAAAGGTTAAAGGGATCTTTACTAAAGGTCAAACACCAGAACAAGAAACCACAGAGAGAGTAACCAGAGGACATTAGTCCTAAAGGAGAAGTGAAACCAGTGAGGGGAAACACTTCTTCTATTTAATCACGTTTATGGTGAATTTCTGCTTCTGAAGCTTCCTGTCGATGATATCTGATATTTCTCCTCTGAAGCCGCTGACAGGACGAGTTTATTAAACCTTCAGAGTAAAAGACATCAGATAGAAGGAAACAGAAAGATGTCACATTTATTTACAGACAGATGATGACGTCCACTCTTATTTTGAAAGGACAATAAAAGATAAACGGCATCATGGAAGCGATGACCAGAGGTCAGAGGTCAGAGGTCAGAGGTCAGATGCGGATGATGTAGGAGTCGGAGTGGGTGACGTATCGGACCCAGCGCTGAGACGGACCCGGCTGGACCGGAGACAGACGCAGGAACCGGATCTGAAGACCCGTAGCCGTCAGTTTAGGAAGTTCAAAGGTCAAACCCACCGGACCCACCTCCAACATGGAGGACGAGCTCAGACCAGACACCTCCAGCTGAGGAAGAGGAGGAAGAGAGGAGGAGGAGGACGAAGAGGAGAGAGAGGAGGAGGAAGAGGAGAGAGAGAGGAGGAGGAGAGAGAAGAGAAAGAGGAGGAGGAAGAGGAGGAAGAGGAGAGAGAGGAGGAGGAGAGAGAGAGGAGAAAGAGGAGGACGAAGAGGAGAGAGAGAGGAGGAAGAGGAGGAAGAGGAGAGAAAGAGGAAGAGGAGAGAGAGAGGAGGAGGAAGAAGAAGAGGAGAGAAGAAGAGAGAGAAGTTTGATGAAACAACCGATATTTAGAGCTACAATACAACACAATATAAGTGTGTGTGTGTGTGTGTGTGTGTCTCTGTCTGTGTGTGTGTGTGTGTGTGTGTGTGTGTGTGTACCTTGAACAGAGCAGACAGCTGAGTTCCTCCAGAGAATCGAGGGATCGTCCAGTCGATGGATCGACTCTGCAGCTTCAGCTCAGCGCTCTGATCCGGACTACTGAGCTCCTGAGACACACTGACACACAATACACACAATACACACACACACAATACACACACACACGCACACACATAGAGGTGAGCATGAGGAGGTCAGATGTCAGAGGTCACGGTGGTTCAGGTGATCAGTGAGGCAGAATCTCAGGTGATTATCTGATAGATATTAATCCAGCTGAAGCTTTCAGCTGATGAAGATCATCATGTTACACCTCACTGCTTCTGTCCAGAACACAGCTGATCAGCTGATTCACCACAGTCATCATCATCTCCTCCTCCTCCTCCTCCTCCACCTCCTCATTCATTAGTTTATATCATAAATAAACACATCAACTTCTCCTTTAAGGTGTAAATAGTCTGTTAATGTTGTTTCTGTTAGTTTAACCTTCCAAGACGTCTCATTAGGACGGAGCTATTAATCACATTGACATTATAATCAGGGCTTCTATCGATGATGAAAACAAGATGATCGACATTAAGAGGCTTTCTGTTTCGCTTTAGCTTTGCTAATGCTGCTCCTGTGAGGTGCAGCGTTGGCCAACCGCCTCGCGATCGTCGTGTTGAAAGATAAAATAGTTGTGAAATCTTTTCTGAGAATTACAAACCTTCAAATTACAGATGTGTTCCTCAAACTGGACTTCCAGGATCTCACTGATACCTGAAGCAACACCCCCCCGCAGCCCTACAGCCGGCCTCCAGCATCATTAGTTTAACTTTACATGACTTTAAATACCAGATGAGGAGCTCTTCCCTCTGCTGACCTCCTACTTTGTTAATGTTGTTTCAAACAGTCTAAAGCTGATGAGGAACTCAGCTGACTTCCTCTTCACCTCCAGAAACAACTCCATCATGTCGTCACATTCAAATAGAAACTAGTTTCCATGAAGACACATTTCCATAACAAACATCAGCTGATTTGACTGAAGCGTCTCACCTCACTGAGCCTTTAGGGACCGGGATGGAGGCACACACGTTGATGGCAGCGCTGCAGAGACAATGACATCATCATCACCTTCATCATCACCACCACCACCATCACCACCATCATCATCATCACCACCATCACCACCACCACCACCACCATCATCATCATCACCACCACCACCACCACCACCACCACCACCATCATCATCATCACCACCACCACCATCACCACCATCATCACCATCACCACCATCATCATCATCATCATCACCACCACCATCACCATCATCACCACCACCATCTACTAATCCTCATGGTTATGAACACATCACCTGTCAGACTGTTTATTGTTCTCGTCTCTCCAGCAGAGTGGAAAGTACTTTTTGTTTTGTGTCGTGTTCACACCGACGTTACAAACTGAACTTAGACTAAACAAGGAAACCATAAACAGGAAGTCAAACTTCTCTTCTCTTAAACGTTCTTCTTTATCTAGAACATTACAAGCAACCAGCAACATTATCATAGATTATATATAAACTAGGGCTGTCAATCCATTCAGACATTTAATCATGATTAATCGCCTGATTGTCCAGAGTTCATCGTCATTGATCGTAAATTAATCGCAAATTTTTTTATCCCTTCAAAATTAACCTTAAGGAGAGATTAGTGAAGAATTTAATACCAATGCAAATGTACGTATATATTTGCAACATAACGCAACATAACGCAACTTAACGTAACGCAACTTAACACGTAACGCAACTTAACGTAACGCAACGCAACATCACGTAACGTGACGCAACTTAACGTAACGCAACTTAACGTAACTTAACGCAACGCAACGCAACGCAACATAACGCAACTTAACATAACGCAAATTAACGTAACGCAAATTAACGTAACGCAAATTAACGCAACGCAACATAACGCAACTTAACATAACGCAAATTAACGTAACGCAAATTAACGTAACGCAACTTAACGTAAGGCGACGCAACGCGGTTTAGATATTCTGGTTATTATTTCAGATCCCTGTTAACAGGTTCAGGCTAACAACGATCTCCAGCTGGAGGTCCGTGTTTAAAGGTATTCCAGGACTGATTCTGTCTCCTCATAATGAAAGCATCTTGTGTGAACTCTGGTGAATCAGAACTCAGTTTATACTCTGATATATATATATATATATATATATATATATAATCTGATATAATGATAATACTTATGATGAGTCCATGGAGCTGACTGTACTGCTGATTCCTTCCCATGTTATCCCCAACAGAACTATTAAAACACTCCGGTACATCGTCTGGTTGGTGTAGAGCTGATTTAACGGTTCTAGTCTGATACTCAGAGTTTAGTTGAAGGATTGAAGCTTGTTGAAATATAAATATATAAATATATAAATATAAACGCACCTCTTTGGTGGCAGATCACAGCGAAGCTTCAGGTACATCAGCAGCCTGCAGAGCAACAACAACAACAACACCTTTAATGTTCTCTCATATTCAGAATGGACCTTTAATACCTCTAATGACTAGGACTCTGGTCCTGGACTCTGGTCCTGGACTCTGGTCCTGGACTCTGGTCCTGGACTCTGGTCCTGGACTCTGGGGGACTCTACCTTCCTCCGCTGTCCCTCTCGATGGTGGGGAAGAGACGGAACGGCGGCGCTGACGGCAGCTCGTCACTCAGCTGGTACTGCATCACCGTTTGCTGAAACACATGAAGAAGAGTCATGTGTGTTGTGTGTGTTGTGTGTGTTGTGTTGTGTTGTGTGTGTTGTGTGAGGTGGTCAGTTTATTAGGTACACCTGACTGAAACTAAAGCGGTCCAGACCAGCAGGTTAAATCTGTAAAGTAGAGAGAGTGTTACTGAAAGCCGTGACGGCTGAGTGGGGAGTAGATCAGTAGAGTACCTCTCCCTGACTCGGACAGAGTCGGAGGATCCGGTTGCTGTCAAACTCGTCCAGTCGGACCGCCTGGTGGAAGCTGCACTCGTCTACACGGACAGCAGCTCCGTAACCTGAAGAAGAAACAATAAATATATATAAATATATATCATAAATAATACATAATAACAACCTGAACATCCGTAACCTGAAGAAGAAATAATAAATAATAAATAAATATATATATATATATATATATATATATAATAACAATAATAACAACCTGAACATCTGTAAGCTGAAGAATAAATAATAAATAATAAATAATAAATAATAAATAATAAATAATAAATAATAAATAATAAATAATGAATAATAACAAGCTGAAGATGAAACCAACGAGACTAATTAAAACAAGTTAAAGACTAATGGTCTAACGGTTGAAGAAACGTGTTAATAAACCTGATTCTGATTTAAAATAATACAAATAAAACGTGTTGTATTTATAGCACTGTATTGATATTTGAGAGTTTGAGATTATGATCTATCAGATGTTTTATTACATAAACAGATATGCTCTGAGGTGATGGAGGAAGGCTTTATGCTCTGAAGGCTTTCTGTGTGTTTTTACCTCTGAGTTGTGACTTTCCAATGCTGAACTCCTCGTTCAGACCGATTCTCATCTCTGTGGACCGAAGACAGAAGACAGAAGACAGAAGACAGAAGACATCACGTTACACAGAGTTTAGTCCTATTTATGAACCACATAAATCAGATGTCCCCCCTCATGTAGTCAGTGTCCAACTACACAGAATAAATCAACTCTGTCTTTGTGACAGTTCTTAACCCTCATAATGTCATGATGTTAGGAATCAGCTCTGATGAACGGATCGTTCACACACAACACCTGCAGCCACTACCATCAATTATCAATGAACCGCTGCTTAGAGGCTGAAAGAGGCCGTTTACTGTGACACGTATTTTGTCCTTCTTTAGACGTTAGCATGCAGCTTTAGCTCTGCTCTGTGTAGCTCTGCTTTTCCTGTCAATGTGTGAAACCCAAAGTGTTTCCATCCTTTACTGGATGTGTAGTGTTTACCACGCTGGATTTAACATGGGAGGGTGCAGGTCGTATCCATGACGACCCTCCAACGGTTTAGACTCTCTGAGGTTTGTTTTGGTTGACGGATACGGAACGGATATGACGTCACGTGACTCAGACTACCACAATAAAAGCAGTAACTTCCTTCTACCTCCACATAGACTCAGATGAAGCAGATATATCCATTCTGTTGTTAAAACATCTGTCCAGACTCACCTGAGCAGCTCGGCATGTAGCACTTCACTCTGATTTCTCCCTCCACGTCGGCCTTCATCAGAACCCCCTGCAGCACAAACCAGCTGAGTTTACAGATATCACACCAGACCAAAGTCTGGAGGTGAAACTTGACATTAAATAATAACTGGCCGTTGTAATAAGCACAAAGAAGACACTTTAATACATTTAATGAGTGTATTTGGTGTTTCAGACTCACGTTGGAGCCGATGACGACTGACATCCTCTCAATCACGTCCACAAATATCTCGCTCTTCCCTCCCTGGAAAATCAAACACACACATGAAACACACACATGAAACACACACATGGAACACACAGATGTACGGAAACGCTGAGTCTGTTTCAGGAAGTGGAGCTGGGACCCGACTATTTACTGGAACATGTCAGTGACTTTCCAAACAGCCAGCGACTGCTCATCAATAACAGACACCAGATTTAGACTCTGACCAACCCTGGAAACATTTACATCTATAAATACATCAACACATCAGTTTGTGCACTTTAACACAGAGATAGACCGTTTCTATTATCAGACTTATACAGTTAGACGTCTGTGTGCTGTACGTTAACAGGATCTTTAAACATGTTGAATAATAAGACTGTCAGTGGTTTAACAAGCTGCTGATTTAAAAGACAAACGCTGGAATATAAACTTCTCTATTGTCCTCTGCTCCGTCTCTGGTTTGTTCACCTTCATGTTCCTGTTTCTAAAAGATGAACTGGAAAATGTTCCAGGACTTCCCTAAGTCTAGAAGACGTTCCAGGACGGTCCAGACCAGGGTCTCTTCTGTGCTGGATGTTTTATTTAAAGACTAAAGTGAAATGGAAAATAAAGATGTTAAAGTGTGTGCCAGCTGCAGGTTTACTGTCTCTATTGTTCATCTTCTTCAGGACTACCGAGGACCTTTTCTATCATTTAGTAAACTGACTAAGTGACATATTTCATATTCAATGCATAACAATAATAAACTGTACATTAACCCAGATAGTGAACGCAGTAACTGCAGGGAGTCTGAGTAAAAGGAGCAGATATTATTTCCTGTTACGTTACACAGAAGACGAGTTCTTCTGTTATTTATAGGAACTTTTAATACATTTCTTGGTCTGTATTATGGATATTTCTAATTTTTAACAATCATACCGACCTATAACGTTTCTAAGTTTAGATCTTCAATAACAATCTAAACTTTGAAAAAAAAATGTCATTTGGTTTTCTTCCTAGAACTGAACTAAACACTCAGTTTAGTGTTTAGTGGCGTGATGCTGGTTACCTGCTCTCTGCTGGACTGGATGGGTCGGCTGGCTGCAGAGCTCGGAGCCACTTTACTCTGCTGAGTCTCAGCTCCAAACTGCAACACAACAACAACATCAACATCAACATCAACATCAACATCAACATCAACATCAACATCAACAACAACAACATCATCATCAACAACAACACCAACAACACCAAGCTGCTGAAAACTGCACAGACACACATTAAATCAAAATCATTCAATTCAACAATGTTGTAATCATATAAAATATCTCTTCATAGGAGATGTTATGATTGTTGACGAACACTGTACATTAATAAGAATTTTAAAACTCCACATAGCTTCATACAGCGACGTTACAGTGTGTTATAAACTCTGTATTAAGTGTTTTATACGTCTTATAAACGCTGGATAGAGGGACTTCAATCCTAATTCTGACAACTCAGACGTGATTATTTGTTTCTCATCAGAGACAAACTGTTGCCCTCAGTGACCTCTGACCTCTGACCTCCAGTCTAACGTGTTGCCGGTGTTGACGTACCAAGCCGACGTTACTGAGGTCAAACAGGCTGAAGGGTCTGGAGGACACGGCTTCAGTCTGGATGAAGTTCTTCAGGACGTCAGAGGACGTCGTCTGGATGTAACCGTAGTCCTGACAGACAGAGAGATTCATATAATAATAATAATATATAACAATCATAATCTGGTGTTAATATTCATTTTTATATTATTGTGTACTTTTTGTATTTTGATGATTTGGCAACTTTGTTTTTTTGAAACTTTCATGCCAATAAAGTTGAATTGACAGAAATGGATGGGTTAGTTAGTTAGTTTGTGTTATTGTGTGATTGTGTTTTAAAGGGTTAATTCAGATTCACCAAAGTCTCACAATAACACAAACTAACTAACCGATGGATGCAGCGGTAGACCAGCAGCTCCCCCGTGTCCTGAGAGGTGAAATGATGGTGTTATGAATGGAGTCTGGTGTCCTAAAGGCAGCGGTATAACGGCTTCAGTTCCCGTCAGAGAGGGCTGATCCCTCTCCCCTCTCTGACGGAGAGGTAGAGGGCTGACCCCTCTCCCCTCTCTGACGGAGAGGTAGAGGGCTGACCCCTCTCCCCTCTCTGACGGAGAGGTGGAGGGCTGACCCCTCTCCCCTCTCTGACGGAGAGGTAGAGGGCTGATCCCTCTCCCCTCTCTGACGGAGAGGTGGAGGGCTGATCCCTCTCCCCTCTCTGACGGAGAGGTAGAGGGCTGACCCCTCTCCCCTCTCTGACGGAGAGGTGGAGGGCTGACCCCTCTCCCCTCTCTGACGGAGAGGTAGAGGGCTGACCCCTCTCCCCTCTCTGACGGAGAGGTAGAGGGCTGACCCCTCTCCCCTCTCTGACGGAGAGGTGGAGGGCTGACCCCTCTCCCCTCTCTGACGGAGAGGTAGAGGGCTGACCCCTCTCCCCTCTCTGACGGAGAGGTGGAGGGCTGATCCCTCTCCCCTCTCTGACGGAGAGGTAGAGGGCTGACCCCTCTCCCCTCTCTGACGGAGAGGTGGAGGGCTGACCCCTCTCCCCTCTCTGACGGAGAGGTAGAGGGCTGACCCCTCTCCCCTCTCTGACGGAGAGGTAGAGGGCTGACCCCTCTCCCCTCTCTGACGGAGAGGTAGAGGGCTGACCCCTCTCCCCTCTCTGACGGAGAGGTAGAGGGCTGACCCCTCTCCCCTCTCTGACGGAGAGGTAGAGGGCTGACCCCTCTCCCCTCTCTGACGGAGAGGTGGAGGGCTGACCCCTCTCCCCTCTCTGACGGAGAGGTAGAGGGCTGATCCCTCTCCCCTCTCTGACGGAGAGGTAGAGGGCTGATCCCTCTCCCCTCTCTGACGGAGAGGTAGAGGGCTGATCCCTCTCCCCTCTCTGACGGAGAGGTAGAGGGCTGACCCCTCTCCCCTCTCTGACGGAGAGGTAGAGGGCTGACCCCTCTCCCCTCTCTGACGGAGAGGTAGAGGGCTGACCCCTCTCCCCTCTCTGACGGAGAGGTAGAGGGCTGATCCCTCTCCCCTCTCTGACGGAGAGGTAGAGGGCTGACCCCTCTCCCCTCTCTGACGGAGAGGTAGAGGGCTGACCCCTCCCCTCTCTGACGGAGAGGTAGAGGGCTGATCCCTCTCCCCTCTCTGACGGAGAGGTAGAGGGCTGATCCCTCTCCCCTCTCTGACGGAGAGGTAGAGGGCTGTAATATTGTAGATATAGCGTTCACTTAGAGAGGCTGGCTGGTGTTTACTTGTCTGTTTGCTAATGGTGTGTTGGTCCAAATGAGATTTGAGTTATTTATTAATGTTGCCGTCATGTTTTTGCATATCTAACCTCCTGTAGATAACTCCTGTGATATTTACCTGAACACACAGCCTTTACATGGAAGAGGTGCTATTATCTGCATTTTGAATTTTACCACCCCGGCTGTGACTAAACTACAACGTAATGATTCCTGGATGAACTCACCACGACCTCGTCCAGCAGCTCATAGATGAGGGCGAAGTTCATCTGCACCGACTTCTCCGACAGGCTGCCGCAGTAATCTTTAACCAGAGCTGATAACCTGACAACAGACACACAACAGACACACAACAGACACACAACACTCACTGTTCACTGCACACACATCATCACATCCAGGGATTCAGTCAACTTCACTTCTGTTTGGGGTATTTGGGGTTTTGAAGTACCTTAAACCTGCATCCTGTCTAGCAGCCAGCAGGGGGCGTCTGGTTCTATAGACGTCTATGAGAACATGATCTTCTACTTCTCTCTTGATTTATTCCCTCAGTAAACATTGTAAACATGAGTTTATGGTCTCAATCTCTAGTTTCAAGTCTTCTTCAATACAGCATGATGTTCATTTAGTAAATGATGGTCCCATTTAGAGTTAGATAGACCATAAAGCAAAACCAAGACGGAGACGACCAGAATAAGATCCTCGTTATATATTTGAACGAGCTCCATGTTTGTAGTCTTTTACAGCTTCCAGTGAGTCATGTGGTGACTGCTGCTATTAGAGACTTACTAAGACTAAGATAAGCCCGTACCTGTTGAGGAACTCGATGACGGTGAAGGGGGAGGAGTCATCCGTCGTCGTGGCGACCCAGTACAGTCCTCCCTGCCGGACGTGGATGA
This sequence comes from Sebastes umbrosus, assembly GCF_015220745.1. NCBI lineage: Eukaryota > Metazoa > Chordata > Actinopteri > Perciformes > Sebastidae > Sebastes > Sebastes umbrosus. The sequence continues at coordinate 544,689 of NC_051285.1, read as the reverse complement.
AGTGAAGATCTTTGTGACTCTGAAGAACAGAACACAAAACACAGGACCGATGCTGCGTTTAAGGCCCTCAATGAAAAACTGATACTGTCATTCTCCTGCTGTCATTAATGAGAGGACTTCACTCAGTCCTCAAGCAGAACCCTTCTTTCTAAATAAAGATTAACACGTGATCCTGACAGAGGTTTGAGAGTGAAGCTGCAGGTGAAGGAGGACCTCCTGTAAATGAAAAGGCCTCTCTCACACATAGGATTGAGTTTGAAGTTTGAAACTCAGCTATATTCCCAAACTGTGGAACGATATTAGAGAGGCTCTGATGGAAGTTTTAAACATCTCTCCATGAAGGAACCTTTATCTAGCACCACATGCTGCTTTTAACTGACCTTTAAATGTCTTCTTATTAGTTGATCTTTCTCTGCAACACTAAGCACTTTATCTCTTTTATTCTGTTTCATTACATCTTTACGAGGGCTGCCTCTTCTCAGTCGATTAGTGGACTAATCGCTTGTTTTGGTCTTAGTTCACTAAGTTTTCTAAGACTCTTCTGAGCACATCTGGTAAACAGCAGATCTAAAGAGGTGCTTTAGTGGAGAAACTCAGTTTAACAGATCTGTGGATTAAATCAACTCATCGATTAGTAAATAAAATCCTATGAGAGTTAGTCCACTATGAATCTCTTCAGTCGAGGACAGCCCTAACTTGTGTTTCCTGTTTTAAATGTAAAGCACGTTGAGCTGCATGTCTGGTGTGAAATGTGATATAAGTTTATTATTATTATTATTATTACCATGACGACGGGAGGCTGGTCTCCGGTCAGCGCGGTGACCTTCTCGTAGAAAACACTGACGACATCACTTCCTGCTTCTCCTCGGACTGATGGGAGGTTAAGAATATATATATGTATATTTACAACAAACAGAAAGTAAAACTAAGAGCTTCATTACTGCTTCATCTGTTGCTAAGAAACTATAATCTACAAACACACACTGATGCCATGAAGGATTAATGACTGAAACAAACGTTGAGACTCGTTCACAAACATCTTCAGAAGTCTGCTCTCCAGTTTGTTCCTGAGAGAAGAGTCAGATTCACAACGTTGTCCAACAGTGTTCTTATGATGAGGAGTGAGTGGGGGTTTAACAGTATAAGATAAGAATAAATACACAGTTTTTGTATTTAGTCAGTTGTTTGTGGTTGTGGGATGAGAAGGAGAGGATACAGTCTTTATAGATGAGGTGGTCTCCCTTTGAGGACAAGATGAAGACCTGAGAGATCATCCTGCTGAGAGACAGACAGACGAGAGACAGACAGACAGGACAAGAGACAGACAGGATCAGTACAGTAGCTCCCTCTACTGGTGATATCTGATACAGTCAGTCCTGTCAGAATATTATTAATGACCCTTTAGTTTCATTATGTTTTAAACATCTCTAATAGGCAGCTTCACTGTGAAAGACTGGTCTCTAAGATGGCAGCTAAAACCAGGAGAGGAGAGGAGAGGAGAGGAGAGGAGAGGAGAGGAGAGGAGAGGAGAGGAGAGGAGAAGAGAGGAGAGGAGGGGAGAGGAGGGGAGAGGAGGGGTGAGGAGAGGAGAGGAGGGGTGAGGAGAGGAGAGGAGAGGAGAGGAGAGGAGGAGAGAGGAGAGGAGAGGAGAGGAGGGGTGAGGAGAGGAGAGGAGAGGAGAGAGAAACGCTCTCAACAAACGACATTCAATATTCTAACAATCTTACGCGTCCTTGTATTTAAACTCCTCCAAGTTCTGATTACTTTTTCGACATCATGTCAAAACAGATCTCTCTCTCTATATATATATATATATAGAGAGAGAGAGAGAGAGAGGGGAAAAAATGGCAGTGGGCGCCCTCTAAAAAATAAATAAAAATAAAAATAAAATTTAAGAAAAAAATTACGGTGGGCGCCTTTTTAAAAAAATAAAAATAAAACAAAATGTAAGAAAATATGCCCTCTAAAATAAATAAATAAATAAATAAAAATAAAATTTAAGAAAGAAATATATACATATGTATATGCAAACCAGTTATTTATACTATTCACTGAAGATGAGGACTGTCATTAAATAGCACCTGAAGCAGTTGTGACATTGAATTTAAACACATTATTGTGAGTAAAGTCTGAATTTAAACACATTACTGTGATTAAAGTCTGAATTTAAACACATTATTGTGATTACAGTCTGAATTTAAACACATTATTGTGATTAAAGTCTGAATTTAAACACATTATTGTGATTAAAGTCTGAATTTAAACACATTACTGTGATTAAAGTCTGAATTTAAACACATTACTGTGATTAAAGTCTGAATTTAAACACATTACTGTGATTAAAGTCTGAATTTAAACACATTACTGTGATTAAAGTCTGAATTTAAACACATTATTGTGATTAAAGTCTGAATTTAAACACATTACTGTGATTAAAGTCTGGTTTGTTTTATGCCGAATTTATCACCAGTCCCATATGAGTCAGAAACAGTACTGAAGGTGTTTTTAACATGATCACAGGAGGTGAAAACAGGTAAAGCAGGTTAAATTGAGTGAAATTGTAAAGAAGTTCATGTTACATCTATTAGATGAGAAGATTATCTCTGAATTAAACACTGATTTACCTCCAGTTAATGTTCTACTCACCTGCAGTAGACTCACAGAGAAACAAGCTTCTTTATCAGATTAATGATCCATTAATGTTAAATAAAGCAGTTTAACTAGCAGACTAGCAGACTAGCAGACTAGCAGACTAGCAGAATAACAGACTAGCAGACTAACAGACATTACAGCCTCTTTAAACCTCTAATAAACCACAGGAGACCCGTCCATGATGAACTGATCAACACCGACAACTCTCTACACATCAAATAGTTCAATAAAGCTTTAAAAGCTGCAGTTAAACTCAGTTAAACTCAGTTTAATGTGTTTAATGTGTTTTAATCTGCTGGAGCTCACTGACTACTGTTTACCATCCGGGGCATCTTCACAGCAGCGCCTTCTGCTTTACGGCCGGACAGCATCTTCACAGCAGCGCCTTCTGCTTTACGGCCGGATAACTTACACCATAAATAATATTTATTTTTATAAACTAACTAAAAAATAAATATAAAACTATGATTATGCTGATATTCTGATAATATATACATTTATATACATTCATAATAATAATAATTTAGTTATTTAGTCACATAAACGTAGCTTGTTGTTACGTCATCCAAACAGCAGGCGGAAGCAGAGGCAGGACTCTAGCGATGGGAATTCCGTCTCTTTTTAGTGATCAGATCATTTGGCTCAGCTCACCAAGAAGACTCGGCTCTTTCGGCTCCCAAACGGTTCTTCATTTTACCACTTCTGCCTTTTATAATTCAGCCCAATTTCGCTTTAGCTGTTTTGACCTATGATTAGTATGTGTGCACATATATCACTTAAATAATTAAATATAATTATACTAAACCTTATAATTTCCAGAATACCATAACTTTACATGCTGCTTCGTTTCCGACTGTCACTCATCTGGTCCGCTATTCGCTCACCGCTCTCCTCTCTCTCCTCCTCCTCCTCTCCTTCCTGCTCTGTACCTGTAGACCGTCAGCGCAGTGCACCCCCACCCCTCCCTGCTTGATGGTATGATCCTCGTCTGTTATCACCTGATTGGTCGAGCGGACGTCATTAACACAACATTCAGTCACCGTCAGTGCATGGAGTGCACGTGGTGCGGAGAAGATCGTCCTATCATTCTGCCTTGAATTAAGTAAAGAAAAAAAAAACGACTCTCGAATGGGAGCCGGCTCTGATGGTTCAGCTAAAAGAGCCGATTCGTTCGTGACCAGCACATCACTAGCGGGAATTCATCCGGAAGTGGCTCATGTCAGCAAGGTGGTCACTTCCGGCATTGGTTGTTTCTGTTCTTTTAATACATCCATGTTTATGTCACGTGTTCCTGTGAGGTGAAATCTACCAGATCAACATGAAGTAAGTAAATATTCTCACATTAAATAGTTATTTGGGCTTCTATCTCCTGTTCGGCCTTAATGTATCCTGAATATGACGTCTCTCCTCCGATCTCCCGCTCAGACAGTCGCTGCACCAAACCTCGTTAAAAAATCGTATAATTTAACGCTTACCTTGTTATTCGGCTTATAAACATAATCATAAAACACAACATCTAACGTTCTAATAAACATTTAGAAGCAGTTTATTAATTCGGCTCTAACAAAGCAGCTCGTATGTCAATATAATCACAGTTAAATCAGTGTTTCAGCGTGTTTCTCTGCTCCTGTTCTGGAGCTCCACGGACAGTTTGTTTTTGTTTTAATTATTAAAGGTCCCATATCAGCTCATTCTCAGGTTCATACTTGTATTTTGTGTTTCTACTAAAACATGTTTACATGCTGTAATGTTCAAAAAAAACTTTATTCTCCTCATACTGTCTGCCTGGATATACCTGTATTCACGCTCTGTCTGAAACGCTCCGTTTTAGCTCATTTCAACGGAATTGCGTTGCTAGGCAACAGTTTGGGTCCATGTTTACTTCCTGTCAGCTGATGTTATTTACATCCACTGCAACAGGAAATAAACTGGGACACATTTAGAATGTTTACGTTTAAAACCCTGTAATAGTCTAAATATTGTATATTTGTGACATCACAAAAGGACAGAAATCCTGACGGCTTGTTTTAAAACGCACAATTTCTGAATACATGCTGTGTGTATTTATCCATATATTGAGCGTTTTGATAGTTTAACAGTATTTATAAAGCACTTTAACCTGCTTTATAATATAAAAGACATGAAAATCTCACTTTTTACAATATGGGACCTTTAAGAGTTCAGTTGATTAGCAGAGTTCAACAGTGAAACTCAACATCTGTATTTAGAAGCTTCTGTCGTCTGTTTTCAGTCCGCTAACGAAGGTGAAGCTGATCAACGAGCTGAATGAGCGTGAGGCCAACCTCGGGGTGAACGAGTCCGTCTCCTGGCACACGGAGTACAAAGACAGCGCCTGGGTGTTCGTGGGTAAGAGACAGGACGGTTGTGTCCCTCATTAGGACCAGTATCAGCTGGTTCAGAGATAATAAGGTGTGTCTCCTGCAGGAGGATTCCCGTACGAGCTGACTGAAGGAGACATCATCTGCGTCTTCTCTCAGTACGTTGCTGCAGACTTTATGTCCGTCCACAGCTGTGATGTCGCTGCGTCTCTATAACACCTTCCTGTCCCCCCCCCCCCCCCCCCCCCCCCCCCCCCCTCCCCCCCCTCCCCCTCCGTCAGGTACGGCGAGATTGTCAACATCAACCTGGTGCGAGACAAGAAGACGGGGAAGTCCAAAGGTTTCTGCTTCATCTGCTTCGAGGACCAGCGGAGCACCGTCCTCGCCGTGGACAACTTCAACGGCATCAAGGTGACGCCGCCGAGCACCATGATGTTATACAGGAAGTGATGCAGGAACGGCGAGCGCAGCGCTTTAATGAATATGTGTTTACCGTCAGATTAAAGGTCGGACGATCCGCGTGGACCACGTCAAAGACTACCGTCCTCCCAAAGACACGGAGGACATCGACGACATCACCAAACACCTGAGGGAAGAGGGCTGCGCTCCTAAAGACCGCGCTCCTGAAGACCGCGAGCCCTCGTCCTCGTCCTCAGAGGAAGAGGAAGAGGAGCAGTACAGCATCCCCGTGAAGAAGACCAAGAAAGGTGAGGTCACTTCCTGTTTGATCCGGACGCCAGAATCACTCTGAGACGGACGTTAATGTCTCCTCTTCTCTGTCTCTGCCGCAGACAAGAAAGACAAGAAGAAGAAGAAGAAAGAGAAGAAGGAGAAGAAGGAGAAGAAGAAGGAGAAAGAGAGGGCGAGTCGGGCGCCGCACTCTTCCTCCTCCTCTTCATCACCTCCTCCTCCTCCTCCTCCTCCTGACGTCAGCGTCAAAGAGGAGAAGGAGGACGCCGCCTATGACAAGTACAACCAGAGGGGGGCGCCGCCGGGAGGACAGCAGAACGGACAGAGAGCCAGGGACGAGAGACTCCGGGGGGAGGAGGACAGGAGGAGGGACAGAGACGAAGACAGGAAGAGAGACACAGACAGGGACAGAGATGAAGACAGGAAGAGAGAGATAGACAGGGAGAAAGACGAAGACAGGAAGAGAGAGACGGACAGGGAGAGAAACGAAGACAGGAAGAGAGAGACAGACAGGGAGAGAGACGAAGACAGGAAGAGAGAGACAGACGAAGACAGGAGGAGGAATCATGACAGGGAGGGCGACAGGAGGAGAGAGACGGACAGAGACTATGAAAGGAAAAGAGAGTTTGACAGAGACAACGACAGAAGAGAGACAGACAGAGACGGCGATAGGAGGAGGGAGACAGACAGAGAGAGAGACGGCAATAGAAGAAGAGAGACGGACAGAGATAATGACAGTAGAGACAGAGACAGTGATAGGAGGAGGGAGACAAACAGAGACGGCGATAGAAGAAGAGAGACAGACAGGGAGAGGGACAGTGATAGAAGGAGGGAGACAGAGAGACGTAGACACTGAGACCAGGATGAGGGAGACAGAGAGACGAAGACACCGAGACCAGGATGAGGGAGACAGAGAGACGGAGACACTGAGACCAGAGGACTCTGATGGTGGTGTTGGTGTAAAGTGAACTCGACATTAAACAAACTTCACTTTCCAGATGTGTTAATTCTGGAATCCTACTGCCGTCCTGCTGGCGCCCTCTAGAGGACGCAGAGGTCATTACTCAACATGTGAAGCAGCACTGGGTTGAATAAATATGTAATAACTGTAATAAAACTAAGAAATGTCTTCAGCTGGTGCAGCAATGTTTTTATGAAGTGGGTTTTAAATCACACAGATTGACATGATGATGTGGAAATATTTACTCATTTTACTGGGCGAACATATAAACGTCTTTATTATCATGTGACAGGGCTGCTTAAGGTAGAGGCGGTCGCATAGGACGCCACCTTCTGGGGGAAGCTGGTCACCCTCTCAGAAGATAAATAAATAAATAAATACAATTTTTAAGAAGAAAATAGCAGTGGGCTCCCTCTAAAAAAATAAATAACATAAAATATAATTTAAGAAAAAAATTAGGGTGGGCGCCCTCTAAAAAATAAAATAAAATTAAAGAAGAGAATGTTGGTGGGCGTCCTATAAAAAATGTCATAAAATGTAAGAAAAAGAATGTTGATGGTGAAACCTGTAAAAGATGAGAATCACACAGAGAATCAAACTGCACCCGTTTATTCTAGAAACACCACAGGACACTGAGAACAAAGAAAAGATATTAAAACATCCTCAGATATCAGTCAGACGTGTAAACTTTATCTTCTAGTAGATTCAGTGGATTTGAGATTTTTATCGTCCTGCTGCCGCGACAGGAAGAACCTGAAACAGCTGATGATGATCATCTGCATGTTAACGAGGACAATATCATCAACATGTCAATATTTCATCAATAATTCATCACGGGCCGTTTGGTTTGAAATCTGGAGACATTTACATACTGTATACAATCATAAACGTTTCCCCCTCTTCATTGTGTTTTATACCTCATATATATAAATAAATACCCCATTAGTTCAATCATTTCCAAGATGTGTCCTGAAAAAATATTAGATTTGGTATTAATTTTAAGGAAAATAAAAGCTCAATTTAAACCCAAATAAATATTCAGTTATTATTGAGAATTATTTTACCTATAATTATTTTAAAGTCTTGTAAATAATCCTGGAAAAACCGACCTACAAAATAAAATGTTAACCACATTTATTAATATTTATATTGTACCCTAATTAAAGCCGTAATTAGACGGACAGCCTCGTTAGCTTAATGAGGATCATTTAATTATACTACAGGTTTATGTTCAGATTATCAGATTTAATTATTTAATCAGATTTAACTCTTGTTTTTTTCTGTCAGTTTGGTGGACGGCTCTAAATACTACAATACCCATGAGCCTCAGCTGCTGTTGCTATGGAGATATTAGTTACTAAATTCAGATCCAAACTGCTGTTTCAGGTTTAGCGTCAGCTAACCGTTAGAATAAAGCTCTGTGATTGGATGTTAGTCAGTGAAATGCACCCTGGGAGTCGTAGTTGACTTCTCTGATGATCCAACAGGAGAGTTTCATGTCCAGTAATAAAAAGGTTTTTCCTTCAGCATCAGTCCAGATGTTGAGGTACCGACAGTCCAGCAGCAGAATTAATTAAAACTAAATGTCAGAAAGCGTTTTAGAAAATGACTTTAAAATCTCCGTGGAGCGAACGCCGACACGAACGCCATCGATGTAGTCTCTTTGTTTTTAGAAAATATACTGTCGTTAGAACTCCATTTACAATATCGTTAAACATCTGGTAGAAAGTCAGCGGTTGTAGAGTGGAAGTGATTATCAGCCGTGTTTCCTCTGTGTTTCATATTTATTATTATTAGTATTATTATTATTGATGAGCTGGTTTGATTGATTGATTGATGAGCGAGCAGAGTTTACTTATTTCACCAGATCATTTTGATTACAGACGTCAACGTTTACATCCAAAGACGGGATTCAAAGTCTCTGAACATGAAAGCATAAAGGATGTTATTACTCTAATGAATACTGATAAGTTAATGTAGTTTGAAGGTTTGCTGAAGCAGCCGTCCTCAGTCCTCCCTAATGCATCATTTCAGCTCCTTCATACCGTGATGTCAGATGATTATTGTGACTTTAGACTTTAACGGATGTCTGTCGTCTACGTCGTGACCGCGGCGGCGCTCATCATAAAGAAACACGGAGGAAACAGCGGCGAGGTCTGAGGTTAGCGGTTCAGTTACAGACGTGTCTGTGCTCAGAGGTATCTGGTGAAGTTCTTCCTGGTCGGCTGCTACGAAGGTTTAGAGACGGGGAATGTTGGGAAATCACCCGGAGAGAGAATAACAACGTCACCGTGACGTCTGACGGCTCAGTTGTGTTTCTCCGGGCCGCTCTGAGCTCCAACAGGAAGAAGAAGAGGAGGAGGAGGAGGAGGTTGACGGTAGAAAAGTTAAGGCGCTGGCGGCTGAACAGCCTGCAGGAAGAGGGATGGAGGATTAGTCCTCCGTTTTACTGCTTTTATCTGAGATTAAAGAAGGTCGGAGGATTAAACTGGATTCACAGCTCAGCTCGTTCCCACAAACGCTGACCTCCAAAATCTGTGAGAGACGAGCTGCAGTCAGAACGCCGTCGGCCTCGCAGACGGCTGCAGGGATTCAAACCAGCAACCTCCCACTGAGGAAACATCTCCACATTACTCTGCTGTTATTCTTTATTTGCTGTGAAGACGTGTCGGTGAACGGGTACGACCATCTATACATAGAAAGGTAGTTGTGTTCACTTCCTGTAGCTGATACAGCTCAACTATTAAGGCCAACACTGAGATTAATATTTGGGAGTTTAAACATCTGGATCCCTTACATGTTTTAATAGAAAGTGACCAGGACGCACTAAACGGCTCATTTTACAGTGGAATAATAAACTCGTCAGCGCCCTCTGGTGGACAAACAGCCTTTTTAAATGACATTTAAACTAGTGTGTGTCTTGTTATACATCAGCAGGGACGTCACCACACCAGAAATGTAGTAGTCGATACCAATACCAGTGAAATTTAACGATTCTCGACACCAATTTCATCAAGATGATGTTAGAATTTACCTTCGCCCAATGCTCAGTTTTACTGAATAGAGCCTGAACGCACCATGATGTAAATCAATGGCAGCTCCCGTGTTGAGATATATCTGCAATAAGCCGTTATGTTGGTGGAGCTCCGGTGAAACCAGTCGTCCTTTATGTGGACTCAGTTCTGGTTCAGGTCTACGGTGATCACCGGGACCGCTGGCTGAGAATACTGTGAACACGCCGGGCCGACAGGAAGTCAGATGGACCTGACACCAGAACCCGTTCTGCTCGGGAGAGTAAACTCAGGACAGCTCTGTGTCGCGGCGGTCAAAGCAGCGTCCCGACTTCTTTTCCATCCAGAAGGACGATGCTCTTCGCTGGCGCCCGATCAAGGGACAGAAGGACGACCCGTTCTGTCCCGTCATTCGTCAAATACGCAGACATCACACAGGGCGGCGCTTCAAATGTTGTGTTTTAATCTCACGAACGCCTCCGGCTGCATCGCCGACACCGCAGGACGTCTGCAGCACAGGAGTCCCCGTGTCCATTGTGACGTCCGTGTTCTGCCGTCATCGCCGCTCCGCTCGCCTCAGTTCATGGAGATGGTGACGTTGATCCCCAGGTTGCCGTTGTCGGCGAACAAATGGGCGATGGAGGTGTCGAACACCAGGCAGTCGCTGTTCATGATGGCGGCCGCCACCCCGTCGTGGATGGAGCGCGGCGTGGCCTCCCAGGTGAGTCGGCGCCGGTTGCCGTTGAGCTCCAGGCGGTAGGCGAAGTTCTCGGCCTGCTTGCGGGTGCCGATGAGCAGCACGACGGCGAAGAACTGCTGGTGGCCTTCGTACTTCTCCTGCTTCTCCAGGACCAGCATGAAGTGATGGCTGAAACACGACTGCATCATCACCCAGTCCACGGCGCCCGGCAGGTTGATGTCCGTCGCCAGGAAGACGATGTCCTCCCCCTGCAGAGAGACGGACACATGATGGCTGTTATCTCCCCTTCCTCCCGAGTGTTAGCTACTAACAGTGGCCCGTCGAGTTCACGGTCAACAATATCAGAAAAATAACTTAACTAACCCTTTTAGCGTGGAGATGAAAAGTTTAAGTTAGAGTGATGGTGCTGACCTGCAGCGTGGTGATAAAGTTAAAGTTAGAGTGATGGTGCTGACCTGCAGCGTGGTGATAAAGTTAAAGTTAGAGTGATGGTGCTGACCTGCAACGTGGTGATAAAGTTAAAGTTAGAGTGATGGTGCTGACCTGCAGCGTGGTGATAAAGTTAAAGTTAGAGTGATGGTGCTGACCTGCAGCGTGGTGATAAAGTTAAAGTTAGAGTGATGGTACTGACCTGCAGCGTGGTGATAAAGTTAAAGTTAGAGTGATGGTGCTGACCTGCAGCGTGGTGATAAAGTTAAAGTTAGAGTGGTGGTGCTGACCTGCAGCGTGGTGATAAAGTTAAAGTTAGAGTGATGGTGCTGACCTGCAGCGTGGTGATAAAGTTAAAGTTAGAGTGATGGTGCTGACCTGCAGCGTGGTGATAAAGTTAAAGTTAGAGTGATGGTACTGACCTGCAGCGTGGTGATAAAGTTAAAGTTAGAGTGATGGTGCTGACCTGCAGCGTGGTGATAAAGTTAAAGTTAGAGTGGTGGTGCTGACCTGCAGCGTGGTGATAAAGTTAAAGTTAGAGTGATGGTGCTGACCTGCAGCGTGGTGATAAAGTTAAAGTTAGAGTGATGGTGCTGACCTGCAGCATGGTGATAAAGTTAAAGTGATGGTGCTGACCTGCAGCGTGGTGATGGACTTGTGGGCGTGCATCAGGTGCGGCATGACGGCCTCCAGGGCGCCGTGCCACTTGCAGGTCGCTCCGGGACACGGACAGGTGTACGGCCGGAACTCACACACCTCCTCGTGGTCGGGCTTCTCGGTGTGGTGGAGCGACAGCAGACAGCCGGCCGACGAGTACTAAGGGACCACACAGCACACAGCATCAGTAGTATAAGTACACAAGTACCATCAGCTTCATGTAGTTAAAATATCAGTAGTACAAGTACACAACTATTATCAGCTTCATGTAGTTAAAGTATCAGTAGTACAAGTACACAAGTATTATCAGCTTCATGTAGTTAAAGTATCAGTAGTACAAGTAGTGGTTGTGCAGCAGAATATGCCCTGTGACTGTGTACAAGTACCTCAAAATGTACTTGCAAGTGTTTTGATGTTTGTTGCCCTTCATGTTATGAAATGTTATCTTAATATTTTCAAAATAAAACCCTTTGTATGAACTGCTGTGTTTTCCTTGACGGAGTAACGGCTGCAGCTTCCTCCTACAATACTGTGAGATGCTGAAGGTCACTGATGGGATTCTTCCTCCCTCGCTGCTTTCATGTTGAACAACAACAGAGCACCTATAGATAGAGCCTATAGCGGTGTATGGGGGGGGCACTCGAGGGAGGCGTCGTCGTTAGCGATGCTGTTTGAACTTCGCCGACATCCATAAACATGAGGAGAGACAGATTCACCGCCGGAGACGAATACAAGCAGAAAAAATATATAAATAAATAAATGACTCGATAAATAAATTCATAAATATGTCATTAAAAGTAGGAAAAATAATATTAAATAAATAAATGTAGCCATTAATTAATTGATAAAATGTTTTTTATTTTGCTTTATTTATTTATTTATCTTTGTATTATTTCCCATATTTAGTTACTCTTCTGTTTATTTTCCCTTTTATTTTTATTTATTTATGTATTTATTTTAAGTCATTTTTAAATGTATTTATTTATTATTATATTTATTTTTGCATTTAGTTTAGTTTTATTTAGTTTTAAATGTGTTTATTTATGATTTTTCATGCGTAAATAAATAAATAAATATTATATGTAGATTACCTCATTAAATAATGAACCAATAACTGTAATAATGCAGGCGGTTCAGTCTGATTAAATATTCATCAGCTGCAGGTCAGAACGCAGCAGCAGCTTCCTGAAGACGTCTTTACTCCAGACTACCAAACTGCTGCTGGTTGTTATCGGTTTCAACACTGAAAAAATCTTCCTCCGATAAAAAGGTTCAAACTCAACTGTAAAAAAAAAAGAAAAAAGGAAGGATTGAAAGGAAATGTAAGTCATGGTTCTGTTTAGCAGTACATTTACTCAAGTACTGTACTTAAATACGAACTCAAGGTACTTTACAGAGTATTTTCTGTCTACTTGTACTCCACTAACGTACGTCTCTACTTTATACTCCACTACGTTGATCTGACAGCTTTAGTTCCTTCATGTATCTCCAGATGTGTTGATGTTGACTGTTGGTGATGAACTGAAGGATGAAACTGTTTAAAAACGATCTCACGTCAGTTCAGCATGTTGCCCCAAATACACTCATCTACTGTAATAAACACAGACGGAGACGTGAGTCCTGTAATCCAGCTGCATTAATGAATGTTTCAGAGGATCTAGAGACAGAAACCTGTGCTGGGTTCTCATCAGGACTCACTTTGTGGATATAAATACTCTCTTGTATTTCTATTTTTGTGACGACTGTGAGACCTCGGCGGAGCTCAAAGAGTTGTTTGAATGTTAAGACTTGCGATTAATTTGCACGTCAATATATATTTTTTAAACTGTTGTTTTTCTCATGAACACTTTAAAGTTAAAACATGTGAACCGATCAGTTTGGTTCACAGCTGGACCCTCACAGAATAATCACATTAACTGATCTACTACTTCCTGTAAGTAGGGATGCACCGATACCACTTCATTCAGACAGAAAAGGTGGCTCGCCCGGACCTCGCCGCACCGTGACGGGGCTCCCTGATCCCGGTGCGACTGACAACCAGGGCGGACTGTCCGCAGTGCGTCCCAAACACGTCGTGCCGCAGCCCACGAAAAGGTGCCAGGGGTCTGCGGCGATGTCGGCAATCCACCCGACCCGTCTTGAAACACGGACCAAGGAGTCTAACGCACGTGTGAGTCAGAGGGTGCAAGCAAAACCCCGTGGTGCAATGAAAGTGAGGGCTGGCGCGCCGGCTGAGGTGGGATCCTGGCCCAGTGGGGTCGGGCGCACCACCGGCCCGTCTCGCTCGCACCGCACCGGAGGTGGAGCGTGAGGATCCGAAAGATGGTAATGAGAGGTTAACGTCACACTGCCGTAAAGTGGTATCGGTGCCGTTGTATCGGAGCCGTTACGTGAGTATGAGTACATGAGCACAGTATCGGACCCGATACCCGATTCTGGTATCGGTATCGGTATCGGTGCATCCCTACCTGTAAATGCAGCGTCTTTAACCAGACGGTTAACAAACACCTTTAACCAGTAGGAGACATCAAACTGAACCACTTCCTCCTCCACAGTGATCCACCATCACTCTGCAGAGCCTCAACATCACCACGATCAATACCAATCAGGCTAAGAGCACAGAGAGAGAGAGAGAGAGTGTATGAGCGGTGAGACCGGCTGGTAAAGAGGTTAGCGGTAAAAGGATTCCCTCCATCACGCTTCAGGTTCAGGGTTTTTCATCAGGAGGAAACCAGTGGAGTCAGCTGGTTTTAGATCAATGATCAAATCAGATTAGAGAACTTAAGGAGATGAAGTCAGGACGTTACACTAACAGACTAAAGGCTGGCCCACACTGGCAGATGTTACCAGATACGTAAAATGTGAGAGACTCAACACATAACCACAAGTTAGATTTAACAGTTTAGTTCCTGTAGTGTGGAGACAGTTGTTGCAACGTCCACCGGTAACAAGTACAAATAGAACGATTTAAAGCGGTAAACATGAGGTTTGGTGTCGGTGAGCTACCAGCAGGTTGACCTTTAACCTCTGCATTTCTCCCAGGACTCACCTGGCTGCCCGGCAGCGGCTTGGTGCGGCCGACAGGTCGACCGGCTTGGCCCCTGACCTCTGACCCCTGCTGCTGTTGTCCGGTGTTAGCGGTTAGCCCTGAGGCGCTAGTTGAACCGACTCCGTGGTGGCGATGCCAGCCCAGCAGGCAACGCCACTGAGCCAGCTCCCTGAGGAGAGGCAGGCAGGAGGCCGGACACAGCATCGAACACACTCACACACACTCACTGCTGACACACACAAACACACACACACACACACACACACCCCTTGATTACTTACAAACTTTTAGTCCACAAACGTCAGCAGACAGATATCACTCCAACCACAGAGCAGCTACAGGTGTGAAAAGGTTGTTCCTCACCGCAGAAACACAAACGTCTCTTCTATTTATAATAACCTTTGTATTAATAAATTTATAGGTGATGTCGACAACGACAACGAGAGGACGTAGGTGGTGACAACAGGACGTAGGCGATGTCAACAGGAAGTAGGCGATTGCGACAGGAAGTATGCGATTGCGACAACGACAGGACGTAGGTGATGACGACAACGACAAGACGTAGGCAGTGACAAGAGAACGTAGGTGATGTCAACAACGACAACGAGAGGACGTAGGCGGTGACAACAGGACGTAGGTGATGTCGACAGGACGTAGGTGATGACGTCAACGACAGGACGTAGGTGATGACGACAACGACAGGACGTAGATGATGACGACAACGACAGGACGTAGGTGATGACGACAACGACAAGACGTAGGCAGTGACAAGAGAACGTAGGTGATGTCAACAACGACAACGAGAGGACGTAGGCGGTGACAACAGGACGTAGGTGATGTCGACAGGACGTAGGTGATGACGTCAACAACAGGACGTAGGTGATGACGACAATGACAGGACGTAGGTGATGGCGACAACTACAGGACGTAGGTGATGGCGACAACTACAGGACGTAGGTGATGACGACAACGACAAGACGCAGGCAGTGACAACAGAACGTAGGTGATGTCGACAACGACAACGAGAGGACGTAGGCGGTGACAACAGGACGTAGGTGATGTCGACAACGACAACGAGAGGACGTAGGCGGTGACAACAGGACGTAGGTGATGTCGACAGGACGTAGGTGATGACGTCAACAACAGGACGTAGGTGATGATGACAACGACAGGACGTAGGTGATGACGACAACGACAGGACGTAGGTGATGGCGATAACGACAGGACGTAGGTGATGGCGACAACGACAGGACGTAGGTGATGGCGACAACGACAGGACGTAGGTGATGTCGACAGTTTGTAAGTGATATCGACAGTGCGCTCGCATCATTGCAACATGAAACCAAACCTAACCAGATCAATGTAACAAAAACTTGAACCGTGGTTCAGACTCTCAGGTGATGAAAAGGCCCTTATTGTCGACTATAACATTTAATCTGATCCATTAAAGTTAGTAATGGACTCACAACTACACTCGTCTCTTTCTCTCTGATTTAAATGATTACTGTAACCTGTTTACCGGTTGTTGTGTATCAGAAGACGCAGAACTACACGTTGGTTATCAGGTAGTTGGTTTACTTAATCGACAAATCATTCGCTGCTTCTCTTGTTTTAAGACTTTGAAGTTAAATGTGTATTTGTGATGTTATTTGTCCCTCTCTGGCCTCCGTACATCAGCAGACAGACGGCAGCAGCCGGCCAGCAGCTGTTCAGACAGACTGCAGAGATCATATAGCAGAGAGATTAAAACTGAACAGCAGGACGACGACTCTCTGACTGTTTAACCAGGACAAACACATGAAATCAGAGGTTTCACCTCCGTCTGCACGTGGAAGCAGATCCTCCGTTAAACACTCAGACCGTTTCATGACGTCCACGTGTGAGTTCAGTTTGAGGCGTCAGATTACGAGACCGGCTCGTATTTACATTACAGGCAACATGACTCAACTGATGAGCCCAGTTTCCAACCACATAGTTTTACAGACGCAGCGATGTAGTTAAACAGACGGTCTGTGGGTTGTGGTCTCCTCTACATGAAGGAATCTTCTACCTCATAGTACGTAAAGCGTTGGGAAATACACTGTAATAATTAGGGGCGGGAAAAAAAATGGATTCACCTACTGTATGTAACGCGATTTAGAAACAGTTGTTTTAATGTCAGAATCTATATATCTGCTTCATCTGAGTCTATGTGGAGGTAGAAGAAGTTACCGCTTTTACTGTGGTAGTCTGAGTAACGTGACGTCATATCCGTCAACCAAAACAAACCTCAGAGAGTC
This sequence comes from Sebastes umbrosus, assembly GCF_015220745.1. Lineage (NCBI taxonomy): Eukaryota > Metazoa > Chordata > Actinopteri > Perciformes > Sebastidae > Sebastes > Sebastes umbrosus. Next base: position 527,922 of record NC_051285.1, on the reverse strand, counting down.
TAAAACGTTGGAGGGTCAGCGTGGATACGACCTGCACCCTCCCATGTTAAATCCAGCGTGGTAAACACTACACATCCAGTAAAGGATGGAAACACTTTGGGTTTCACACATTGACAGGAAAAGCAGAGCTAGACATGACGGCTAAAGCTGCATGCTAACGTCTAAATATGTCCGAAAATAAGTGAGGAAAAAAAGCCGAAATATGTTTGAAAATAAGTCAGAACAAAGGCTGATATATGTCGGAATAAAAGTCCAAAGAATGTCTGAAATATGTTAGATAAAAAGGATGAAAAAATGCCAAACGTATGTTCGAAATATGGCAAAAAGAATGTCCAAAAAAAAGGCAGAAATATGTCTGAAACATTTACAAAAAAAGGCGGAAAAAAGTCTGCAAAATATCCAGGAAAAAGTGTGAAAAAAGTTAGCAGGAAAGGTTCTGGTATGGCGGTAACGTGGTGGTGGAGCCGGCCGTCGCTCTCGTCTCCGTGGTCAAATGGGCCGACGCTACGACTGTAGAGCACCCAGATACTGACATTTGTGTTCTCTGCATTGAAACGACCCCGATGGAGCTGACCATGGATGGATGGATTTTTCCCGCCCCCATTGACCGTCATCTTTTCCTGTAACCTGTCCGGTGTAATCGGTAACACCGGTGTTGTCACAAGTTTATTTACCGGAAGTGACATCACTAACAGGCCGCGAGAAAAGTTGACTTCACTCTGAACGATCAATTAACCTGATCTGAACATGAAATCAATAATCACCTGTTTACGTCAAGATACCAAAATATGAAACATCACCAACACACACACACACACACACACACACACACACACACGTACCAGCAGTAATGCAGCTGAACCTCGCTCGCCCGCTCCCTCTCTCTCTTTCTCTCTCTCTCCTGCTGCAGCAGCAGTAGAAGAAAAAAGAACTGTTTTCTTCTTCTGTGGTGAAAAGACGAAGCACCGACTGACACACACACTGACACACGCACACTCTCAGCTGTGTGGCGTTTGTCCGTCCGTCCGGCGACACACACACACTCTCTCTCTCTCTCTCTCTCTCTCTGCTGTCAGTCTCTCGTCCTCTCTGAATGAGCGGCGCAAAAACATTCAGCCTCCAACCGACCGCCGCACAGCGCCGTCACCACGACGCTGCAGCACACACACACACACACACACATTAACACAGACACACACACACACACACAGTGGGGGTGGGGAGAAAGGAATCGGAGAGAGAGAGAATAAAAGGACAGTATCTCTCGACCGAGTGAGATGATCCTCCTCCCCCTCCTCCTCCTTCTCCTCCTTCTCCTCCTCCTCCTCCTCACATCTGTTAACACCCCCCCTCTGCAGTGTGTGTTTACATCACATGTTGTACCTGTGTGTAAATGCGTGTGGTGTTGTTGTTTTTGTCGTCCCAGAATCCCCTGCTGCTCTGACCTTCACCATCTACCCGTATACAGATGTTTTTATACAGATGTTTTAGGTCAATGAAACGTTGTCTCTGTTAGCGGATGACCATAAGTGTAATGAGCCAAAAACATCAACAACGGCGGACAATACCAACTCCACCGCTATGGAGGACAGAACCTGACAAAATAATAAATTAATGAATAAAAAAATAATAACTGACTCGATAAATAAATAAATACGTCATTAAATGAAGCAAAAATAATATTAAAAATAAATGTAGCCATTAATTAATTGATAAAATGTGACATAAATTGATGTTTCTATATTATTTTGCTTCTTTATTTATTTATCTTTGTCCTCATTACCTTATTTATTTACTCTTCTACTCTTTTCCCCTTTATTTATTTATGTATTTATTTTTTATTCATTTTTAAATGTGTTTTCTTCCTTTTTTTTTATTTATTTATGCATGAATTTCAGTCATAAATAAACCCGCTGCACGGAGCCGGGAATGAAGACCGGAGTTGACAAATAAATAAATAAAATATGAATGCAATTTTTTTTTATTAATTTTCAAATGTATTTATTTTTATTAATTTTTAAATTAATCTACTTATTTATTTTTGTTTTGAATTGATTTATTTATTATTGCATTTACTTATTTATTTATTCATATATTTATTTTTATTATTTTTTTTATTTATTTTTGCATGTATTTTTATTTATTTAGCATTTATTATGCAGATACATACATTTGCATAAAGCCGCATATTTGTCCTCTCTCATGATAAGAGTAATAAATACTTGGTACATTTTGAAAAGATAAAAAATGTGAGAAAAAAAATATATATATTCAGTACAGCCCTAAAAATACCTCACAGATCAAAGAACTTCATCAGATTTGATTTAAAATCCTGTAAATGAATTATTACTGTGACTCAGTTGTGCTGATGCTGAGCAGAGATATTAAAGAGAGACACGTCGACCTGCAGCAGAAACAGTAACCCAACAATGAACAACAGCATCCCTGTGTGACTGACAGGATGTTACCATAGCAACACAGATGGAGAAACAGCTACTCAGTCTACAGAGAGTCAGCTTTCAAACAGCTGCAATGCATTGTGGTCTATTGAGGCTGCTGCTAGTGTAGTCTGTTCTGTTGTTGCTCTCCTCTGGAGGGAAGAGCTCCTCCTGGTGGTCAGAGTCAGTTACTACAACACAGACATTAATGACACACCATGAACCTGCAGAGGCCGACAACCACACACAAATACACACTCAGGAAGCAAAGGCTGATGGGTAAACACACTCACACCAACAGCAGTAGAGCAAAGGCTGATGGGTAAAAACACTCACACCAACAGCAGTAGAGCAAAGGCTGATGGGTAAACACACTCACACCAACAGCAGTAGAGCAAAGGCTGATGGGTAAAAACACTCACACCAACAGCAGTAGAGCAAAGGCTGATGGGTAAAAACACTCACACC